>NW_028296444.1:0-20000 GCF_964197995.2 Scardinius erythrophthalmus
GCATGCATTCACTTTATACACCGGGACCTGATGGAGGAACAAATATTGCAGTCTTTGCGAGACCTTGTTTGTAGGCTATGTCACGTCTGCCAAATAGTTACAGACAACAACAAAAAATGAAACTCCCCAGCCTGCTTCTCCAAATCCACTCGTACTTTTGGGGAAGACATAATCGGCTACCAAAGTAATTGAGCATAGAACATTTTCAATTAACAAAAAAATATAATACTACAAAACGTGCTAATATACTTCAACTAGCCTAAGTGAAAAACAAAATGCTGTTCTTTTTCTATTTAACAAAATGCATATTTGCAATAAAACATTCCCCTTTTCAAAGCTACACTTATTTTTTTTTATAAATTGTATACATTGTGTACCTGTTTGGCTTGATATTTTATATTTATTTCATTTATTTTTGTTCTCCGGTGGGTAATTTGCAGAAGGTGCAATCCTTTTTTTGTAATGTTGTATTAAGAAGATAAAAACTAAGGCCAAATGGCCTTTACTATTTAAGTTTGTATTCATAGTTTTACATGTTATACATGTTTTACAGTAAGTTGACTTAACTGTATTGTAGGGGTGGGAATCTTTTACCATCTCACGATTCGATTCGATTCCGATTCTTGAGGCCACGATTCGATTCAAAATCGATTTTCGATTCAAAAAGATTTTCGATTCAAAACAATTCGATTTTATTCATAATGATTTCTAATCAGGTTTCTGATCATGATCTACTCTCATCTGCTTTGCTATACAGAATGACAAACGGAGACATTAAAGTGTCTTTTTCACATTTATTAAGTTCAATTCTCAGGGAAGTGCCTTTTATCAAAAACATTGAAAAAATGTTTTTACTTGTTACTTTTAAAGCAAAGTATTTATGATGACCCATAACGAACTTACTTCTAATACTTCCTATATTAATTTTATTAATAAAACAAATGGAAGTGATTTGGCAAGTCAACTGTAAGGTTACATTTGCCAGCATATGTCCCAACATTGCTGAGAACCAACAGGAAAATAAATGTGTGCTTGTACTAGCAGCATACTTCTAGTAAATTAATACAAACTTCAGCATATTCTGAATCTCTAGCATAGTAGCATTTAATAATAGACTTCTAACCAACATCCTCTTGTTATTTCCAATGAGCAATATAATCCTTCAGACAAAAAAAACAAACATTTTGCTGTAGCAAATTCACAAACAGTTTTTGAAAAATATAGAATTATGTACCAGAAGCTATCATAACGTATAATGCTTGTGGACTTATGCATATTCTGAATAATTAGTAACATACAAAGTCGCTCTTGACTTATACACAACTAACGTTAAATAATAAAGAGTTATGACTTGAAATGTTTGCTGTATACCACAATCAAAAACAGCTTATACAAAGAAAGTAAATGAACATCTGCAGAGAGTAACTTACAGTTAAAATGTAACTTTTTGTGACTGGCATTGCTCATTTGGCGCTCAGCCATCATGCGTCCGTTATGAGTGCGCGTCTCTGTTATGTGCACGCCACAGACTGTCCGCGCACGTGCACGTCCGCTTCAGAGTTCCGCATTTTGCGTTCCGTCAATGTTACGTTATTAGAATTTTTTTTTTTTTTAAGAAAATCGATTTTTGACATTTGTGAATCGATTCAGAATCGTCCACGTCCCGAATCGCGATTCATCTAAGAATCGATTTTTTCCCCCACCCCTACTGTATTGTTATATAATTGTTGGCACTGGCACTTATAAACACTAAATGGGTAAAGATTGCAATAAATAGGCTTAGTTTTGGAGCCAAATGTTGGAGTTGGAATAAATACCTCATTTTCGTTATGCATTATTTGTTTTGGTTGTTTAAAAACGCACACATCTTTTTTTATCCGATTACTCGATAAATCGATCGATTAAGTGCTAGATTAATCGATTACAAAAAGAATCGATAGCTGCAGCCCTAGTGCACACTCTCTCCAAAACTCCCTCCCAGTTTTTCTTCTGAAACTCTTCTGATCCCAAAAACACACCAAGTAATTTCAGCCCTTTTCTATTCCAGTTTAAACTACCTGGTAGTTGTGGGAGATTTTCTAAATTTCTTTGACCTGACCAGAAAGCTTCAGTCTTATCCCAGTTTACTTTAGCTGATGATGCCCCTTCATACAGCTCAAGTGCTCTAGACAAAGCTTTTATATCATTATGGTCATTGACAAACACTGTAACATCATCAGCGTAAGCAGTAATTGTAGTTCTTAAATGTTGAGGCATTGTAGGTATTGATAAACCATTTAGAGTTTTTCTTATATTGGAAAGTAAGGGCTCAATAGCAATACTATACAATTGTCCTGATAGAGGACAACCTTGTCTGATACCCCTTGAAACCACAATAGGCCGACTTAGGCCACCCCCCACCTTGACCATACAAGAAGCTCCAGTGTACAACAAACGTATCCATTTGATAAAATCCTGACCAAACCCGAATGCAGCAAGTAGATTAAAAAGATAGTGATCAACGCGATCAAACGTCTTTTCTTGATCTAAAGCAATCAATCCAACCTCTGCATTAAACATTTTACAGATATTCAAGGTATCCCTCAATAAAAAAAGATTATCTATTATAGATCTTTTCGGAATGCAGTAGGTTTGGTCTTGATGAATTATCAAATGTAAAAACTTCTTAAGCCTATTGGACAGACATTTAGACAAGATTTTATACTCCGTTGTTAATAAAGCAACAGGTCTCAAGTTCTTTAACAGAGTCAAGTCTCCCTTTTTAGGTAATAGGGACAATACAGCACGTTGACATGTAGCAGGTAAAGTGCCATCTTTATAACTTTCACAGAAAACTTCATAAAGGTCCATTCCAATATACTCCCAAAAATGTTTATAAAATTCAGAAGTCAACCCATCAATTCCAGGAGAACGTCCGGATTTCAACTGTCCAACCGCAACAGTGAGTTCTTGAAAAGTAATTTGTGTGTCCAAAGCAGTCTTAGAAACAGAGTCTATTTGCAGGGCTCCAGACTAACTTTTTGCCTTGGTTGCACTGGTGCGCCTAACTTTTTTATTTAGGTGCACCAGCACAAAATTTGGGTGCACCCAAATTTTTCCTCGGCTCGTGTCACCTTTAACACCACAATTTCAAGGTCACCTTTTTATCACGCTCTATATACAGAATATATATTATGTAAATGATTTTAAACAAGAATAAGGTTTAGGTAAATAATTTTTTTTATTTGAAACACAATTATGCTGTGTATAAAAATAAAAATCTTTTTTAAAATATAAAAAAATGTTTAAAGTGCTCCACTGAGCTGCCAAACTAACTATTTTGAGTCTCTAGCTCAGGCGTGGTAGGCTCTACCTCCGCCTCTGCAGGGTTCCAGACTGCGACCAAAATGGTCGCATATGCGACCATTTTTTGAGAATGTGCAAGTTAAAATTTTATGTGGTCGCATTTGTTCGAGTGCATGATCATGTACTAATCAGTTAAATTCACGCATGCGCAACAGAACGCCGTTGCATAACTTATGTTCAAAATCACTACGGTACGCCTATAATAAGTGTTTATATTCTGACTATTTTATCCCGGCTGCGGAGCTCAGTGCCTGCGTGACTCGCCATAGACATTAACGGAAAGAAGTAGCTCCGGCTACAATGTTCTTGCACAAGACACTTGCAGGTTATTTATTAACGAACGTACAGGAATTCAGGAATTACAAGCCAACGCGCCAGCATCCTCAGACACAACTGATGACGAGCGCTCTCGAGAGCACAGGTGCGGACAGGGAGGAACCAAGTGAGCAAATGAATATGACAAATACATATTATGTTTATTATGTTTGATTATACAAAAATTAGGGCTGTCAAAATTAACACGTTAACGCATGCGATTAATTTTTTCAGTTAAACGCGTTTAAAATATTTAACGCAATAATGCAGCATCAGATTTTTTCTTTCATCCATTGGCTGCTCTATAGTATTTTATCACGCTATCATTCATTCAAGTGCTAAGAAACAATTCAAGCGCGATAAAACGCAAAAATAAGAACTTAAATCTGTACTGGCGGCGCGCTGTCTGTAAATCTCCTCTCTGTGTGATACACACAACACACACACACACACACACAGGACTCATGCGCACAGAATGCCGCTTCAGACAGCGCGCAGCTGCATTGAGTTCTCTTTCACGCTTGAACGGGCAAAAACACACAAAAGTATGCCAAAATGTTCACTTTGTCGAGTATCCTTGTAAGCACAGTATTAAATTAGTTAAAAAAGTGTTAAATGAACGCAAAGAGTTGTGACAACATCGGATGCATGCTTGTCAGATCCAGATCCCCATTGTATGCATCAGATCTTAAAGCGACAGTAGCCTAATAAACCCGCTTCTGTGATACATTAATGTAAAAAAATCAAATCAAAGAAAAAAGTCAGAGAAAATTACAGTGAAGACTGAGAGGTGTTTGATAACTTTATTCAATTTATGTATATTTCCTACCTAATAGATCAAATATTTAAAATATACTTTATGTTGTTTCTACATTAATTTGGAGATTAAATGTGTAATTATTACAATATAAAAATATATAAAAAACTTTAATGTTAAGTGTGATTAATCGTGAATAGGCTAGTTAATTGTTTTAATCGATTGACAGTACTAAATAAAATACAATCAAACATTAAAAAACATACGTTGTGTTTTTTTGATAGTTATTTTTAATGGTTTTCATTTAAAAGATTAAAACATTTTGCCAACATGAGGTATTGTGTCACTGTCAGTCTTTTTACATCAGTGTAAAACTAGGGTACGCAGATTAGGACAACTATTCATCAGCATGCATTGATTTATTCCATGTTGTAAAAAAAAAAAACAATTTGGTGCGACCAAATCATGTGCTGGTGCGACCAACTGAGAAAGTTGGTAGCACCAGTGCAACCAGTGGAAAAGTTAGTCTGGAGCCCTGCTCTGAGTCGGATGCCATCTCTGACGAAGGACCAGGGCTTGGCATCTTACCAGGGACTGGGGAGACTGGAGGCTGAAGTAGCTCATGTCCGGGCTGTTGTTGGAGCATTGACCGGGGAGTAGGGTTTTAACCGTATTCCTACTCTTACTGATACTGCTTATCGATCCGATACTTTAACTGTATTCTTATCGGTTCTTTTTGTTTTATATATATATAATAAACAATAGATAAAAGATAAACAATTAAACAAAGATACACAATATAGGCCTACACAGTGCTTTAATTTCAGGAAGGTCTACTAACATTACTAAAATACATTCAGGTATGGTCTAAAAAGAAATCTAATAAAGTAATCAAATGTAAAATAACACAGCATAATTTATCATAAATAGATTAATGCTTATTAAAGCTGAAGTTATTCTTTCAAGAGCTGTGAGTGATTTTTCTCTCGTTGTTTGATTCGCAGTAATGGCGCAATCGTCAGCATGTTTATTAGACTGCGGCCCCTTTAAGACCGAGTGCAGATCTAATAGGCTACTGATGTACTGTAACATATTCTCCCAGCTATTTCCATAACTACGTCCATTTAAGACATAAACTGTTTTTTAGTGAATCTCCAAGCCGATCATTTTGACATACTTTTGTGTACATTTGATCGTTTAGACGCGCACATTAAAGTAATTTGCTTGTCTCGGTCTGTTTCGGAACGCGCGCCGCCTTGCGAACAGCATCTCTTACGCAGATTTTTGTGCTTTTAATAGCTCTTTTAATTATTAAACGCGTCCCGCAATTTAGCAACAGCTGCTAGACTGCATTTTACAACAATCACCGATCGTGCTGATTCTGTTGTTAAGTTAGAGTTTTAGGGAGAAATGACAGCGTAATGCTGCGAAGGGAAGAAGTTGCGCTTAGTTAGATAGTTATTAATGGTTTTACCTCAATATATTATTTTTTATAATCTTTGGAAGCCGAAATCTAAAATAAAATCAGACTAATATCACAGACCTTAAGTGTAACCAGGCTACGTTTGTCCTCCGTCGCCACTCATTAAGCAGGGCTGTTAGTTGCGAGTCGCGAGCTGTGCCACCGCGTGAGAGAAGAGTGTGAGCTCCGTCAAAGGAGAGCAAACGAGGCGACGCCTAGTTCGTTCGTGGAGAGGCAGCGGATGCGAGGACGTCAGGTGCACCGGTGCGACCTAGGAAAAATTTTAGTCGCACCCTTACAAAATTTGGTCGCACTCTAGAGCCCTGATTTGAGGAAGATCATGCAAAAGTTGCGCTGCACAACTAGAGTTACAATGATCAGCTTTATATAGAGAAGAATAAAAACCAACAGCATGACGACGCATTTCTATAAAGTCATTTGTAATCTTCCCATCTGGAAGACGTAAACATGTCATCTGCTTAGACTGTGCCACTGAACGCTCTAAATAAAAAAAAATAGGCACTTGGGGCCCTCCATCTCAGTAACTGATGTAAAACGTGACCTCACTAAAGCTGCTTTCACCCTCTCATTCAAATGAAAACTTAGCTTTTTCTTTTTCTGTTGTAAGTTGTTGATAAAAACTGGGTCATGTCTTATCATTTCTGTCTCTATAGACTCTATATCTCTTTCCAGAGCTTGAATTGTTTCTCGTTGAGTAGTTGTACAATATGCAGTGTACTGTTGACAGGATCATTTTATTTGAGTTTTCCCAACCTCCCACCATTGTTTTAAATTTTCAAAATCATGTTTCTTCCCCTTCCAATGATTCCAAAAAACCACAAAATGTTCGAAAAATAAAGCATCCTGTAACAGTTTAGCATTAAAATGTCAATAAGAAGATTTTCTTGGAAATTGTGCCATGTTTACTGAAATATAAACAAGATGGTGATCAGAAAAACCTACAGGAGTAATAAAACAATCAATAATCCTGTTATTTAAATTTTTTGAAACATAAATTCTGTCTAAGCGAGCAGCACTTATTCTATTTTCAGAAATTTTAACCCATGTATTGTTTATCTACCGGATGCTTGATTCTCCACATGTCTAAAAGTTCGGCCTCTTTCACCAATCTTGACAAATAGTTGGATGAAAGCATGTGAGGCTCTTCATTATTACGGTCAACATTAAAACATTCTGTACAATTCCAATCCCCACCAATGATGATGTCTCCATCACTAAAATCCTGTTTTAAGACATTAGTTAGCATTCTAAACAACTGTAATGGCTCATTTCCCACATTTGGTGCATAAACATTTATAAAATAAATTGTCATCCCTTCAGTAATAGTTTTGACAAGAACCAGGCGACCTTATACAAATTCCTCTGTTTTTTCAATGCTAACTTTTATATCTGGAGAAAAAAGAAGAGCAACTCCAGCGCTCAGATTTGTACCATGGCTAAGTACATGTTGACCTTTCCACCACATTCCCCACTCTATTTCGTTATCCATATCGCTATGTGTTTCTTGCAGTAAAATGACATGTAACTTTTTATTTTTCATGATTTCAGACACCAAACCTCGTTTATGACTATCCCTCCCTCCATTAATATTTAATGAACCCACCCTCAAAAGATCCATGTATAAGTTTAGGGAGGAGAGAAAAAAGACAACGGCAGAAGAAACCAGAAGAAATAAAGAGAAGAACACCGCGTGATGCATGGCTAATCGTTTATAAAAATGCCTTTAGCCTCTTCTTTTTATCCACCATTCTACATTTTCTAATAACTGTGACATGTTTTTTTAAACGAAAACGTTTCTTTTCACTCAGCTGATCAAGATTTACAGTCTTTTGAAGAACCGCCACGGACCTCTCAAATTTTCCATCATCAGGAAAAAATTATTTAATGTTGACTTGTTTTCCAAATGTCTCATCAAGAAACCCATTAATTTCATCTAATGTATACAAAGAGGGATCTTTAATGGACATATCTTGAGAATCGCCCTCAAGTCCACATACAGACCCTCCTTGGGAGTCACATTCATAATCAAGAAGAGAAACATTTTCGTCAGATGCATCATCCTCTACTGCACTACCATCATTACTCAAACACAACTCTCTCTTCCTTATAGCCGACCCAACAACAGACTCACACCTGCTTGGCCCTGCAATTTCCACACCATCATCTTGCTGCTCATCAGCATTGATATTTTGAACAGTATTTGCAGTATTTTCATTTTGCTGACGTTCATACACACTAGTATTAGTCACAGCATTATCATGTACTTCAATAGCGGACAGCGCCGCACCAGAAACGCTCACCTCCGCTGGACCTGCGTGTTCCTCTTGAGCAGCGCGCTCCTGCTCCACCGCATCTCCCTCTCCTGAGACAGTGGGCCTTTGCCTATCCTCTGGTGCGCGCTCGCTGTGAGGGCATGCAAACTTTTTATGCCCTAATTCGCTGCAATCGAAGCACCTTAAACTGCCAGTGCTTGCGTACACCATACAAGTTTTGCCTTCGTGTCGTACTCGAAATGAAACATCCAGCGTGTTTTCGGGGGAGTCTAAAAACATAAACACCTGTCTTCTAAAAGATGTGACGTGTTTCAAAGACGGGTGTTTACAGCCTAACGTGATTGTTTTAAAACCACTGGCAAATTGGCCAAAACTAATTCCCGTTCCAACGCTTCATCCGGAATAAAAGGTGGAACATTCGATACTGTAATTTTAACTGTTGGAGCGTATAGTGGGGTAACCTGAACAAAGTTATAATTTATAACGATACCATTCTCGATTAAACGATTGACAAAATTGTGTTCTTTCAAAAACACTACTACAGCTTTATTCATACGAGAAGCGGACACTATATTCTCGTGTCCTACTTCCCCTCCAGCCGAAATAAGCACGTCTTCCACTGTGACGCCATCCTCGGGCACACACCTAAAGCCATTAGGCAAGGACAAAGACGGCACCTCCTCATGAGACGCCATCTCTCCCTGCGCAATACCCGCAAAAACTAAGTCAAAAAACTAATTTTAAACCATGCAGAAAAAAAAGAGAAAACAAAATCCCAGTAATAAAGACTATGTGAAAAAAAAAACACAGCTCAGGTCCTCACCCAGCACCACTCTCACCCACAAACTCCCAACATGCACCACGTGAGAGAGAGAGAGAGAGAGAGAGAGAGAGAGAGAGAGAGAGAGAGAGAGAGAGAGAGAGAGAGAGAGATCTTTAAAATCTGTTTTATTTATTTAAAATCATTTATTTTACAATAATTTTTTCAAAACATAATCAAAAAAGAAATATTATATAAACCAACACCTTAAAACATTATTCAAACACCTTAAAAAAAAGTATAATAATAATAGAAAAAAAATAAAAATAAAAATAGCAAATACAACACAAATTCTCTTATTATAACACTCCAAAACTTATCTGATAACCTTGCCCTTCACTGGGCTTACACAGCACACCTTCGGTTCCCCACATCAAAAAAAAGGCCTCAATATCATTGGTCATTTCATAATAAGCAAACTCCAGCATCAAGCGTCCCTTTATAAAACCTTTTAACATATGCACTGGATCTACTCCACTTAAATTAAGAGACTTGTTTTTCCTGGTTAACCAAATTGCCATCTTTGCTTTACCAAAAATAAAATTCAGTAATACAACTTTTTGTTTATTTGCAGCACTATATTTTGGCCCAAATATAAATAACCCATTAGTAAACAAAAAACCCAACCTTTGGCAAACTTCTTTTAACAACCAAAAAAGTCCACTTAATCTTGAACATTCAACAAAAAGATGATTAACTGTTTCAGATTCCCCACAAAAACAACACTCTACACTATGCAAAGGATCCAGATGTGCTTTGTATCTGTTTGTGGCTATTGCCCAATGTACAATCCGCCACTGAAAATAACCTAATCTTTTCTCAGTGGGCTTCTTGTACAGGGACCTCCAACTACCTTTCGGGGAAGATCCTTGCTCAGCCACTCCGATCCACTTTGACTCGATCACTTTGTCAAGAGCTCTTAGATTAAGAGTTTTAACACAAATCGTATACAGGGCTTTTTTGGAAAGAAGTTCAAAGTTTCCAAGTTCAGGTGTTCTAAAAGTCAATAGACTCCCTTCAGTCTCTTCCCAATCTCTCACTTCCGCAGACACACGTATTTCAGGGAATAATCCATCAAAGTTCTCCAAATGTAATATCCGAAGACACAAAAGATTCTTTATTTCCTCCAGCAATCTTTGAAGAACTCGAAGAGACCGAATGTCTGTTTTAAGATGCAATTCTTCCACTGTAATCCACTGGTTGTTAATCTTTAAATGTCCAATTTTACAAATGCCAGCTTTTATCAGATTATTACGTAGAGTGCCTGAATTCAGCAGCTCAGTAGACAAAAGTCCATTAAAAAACAAAGGTTCTTCCAAAGTCCAGACATTAACTCTTTCCACAAAAAAAAACTGCCACACTTGTAAAGCTGAAGCATAAAAAGATGTGAGTCCATTAAGGTCCATATTCTTCAAGTTCATTAAGAACAGATGTCTGTCGAGACCCAGACGACCCACCCTCCTCAAGAGGGCACATGCCACTTCCATCCAGTTCTGATCTTGATGGTAAAGAAATTGGACAGTCTTAAGACGAAAAGCCGCATACCTGGATTTTAATTCAATTAGGCCTTGTCCTCCTTCATGAACTGGTAGATACAAGACTGCCTCTTTCACCCAGTGCTTTCCAGTCCAGAAAAAATTAACAAGAACTCTCTGGATATCCACAAAAAAGTCCATTGGTGGGTCCAGAACATTTAGCCTGTGCCATAGGGTGGATGCCACTAAATTGTTGATAACCAGCACCCTTCCCCTATACGATAGCTGAGGCAGCAACCAGTTCCATTTAGACAACTTAGCACAAACTTTATCCTTTACATTCTCCCAAATCTTTTTTTTAAACTCTTCACTTCCTAAAAAAATCCCTAAAAATTTTAAACCTATTTTTCCCCATTTTACATTTTCAGGAATAACTGGTAAAACTTCTATTGAATGTTCAAGACACCACAATGCTTCCGTTTTACTCCAATTTAACTTAGCAGATGATGCCTTTTCATATAAACATAGACACTTACTAATTGTGTTTACATCTTTTTGATTCTTGACAAAAACAGTAATATCATCTGCATATGCAGTCAGCTTGATTTCATTATGAATACTGTTTCCTATACATATACCAGAGTAGACACATTTCTCCTAAATAAACACAACAAAGGTTCAACTGCTAATGCATACAACTGACCAGACAAAGGGCACCCCTGTCTGATTCCCCTTTGCATTTGAATTGGTGGACTTAAATCTCCTCCAATTTTCACTAAACATGAAGCATTTGTATACAAAGTCTTAATCCAGATAAAAAAACATCACCGCAACCAAAAGCTTTTAGTGTTCTGAATAAATACTCATGATCTACACGATCAAATGCTTTCTCTTGGTCTAACGATAGAAGACCTAAATTAATACCATTTAATTTACAATAATCCAGTAAATCTCTCACTAGAAAAATATTGTCATAAATAGTTCTATCCGGAATACAATATGATTGATCCTTATGAATGATATAACTCAAAACACACTTCAATCTATTGACCAAAACCTTTGCCAGAATTTTATAATCAGTGGTGAGGATGGAAACGGGTCTCCAGTTCTTCATGAGACTTATGTCTCCTTTTTTGGGAATAAGAACAAGAACAGCCCTCTGACAACTCCTGGGAAGATATTGTTCCTCATAACACTTCTGTACCACCTCAAAAAAGTCTTTACCTATGATTCCCCACATGACTTTATAAAATTCCCCCGGCAGACCGTCAATACCTGGTGCACGACAAGCCTTCAACTGTTGTACTGCTTCAGTAAGTTCTTGAAAAGAAAAAACACTGTCCAAGCTTTCTCGTTGTTTTTCATTAAGAGTAGGAAGTTGTTCAATCAAGTCCGATGTACTCTGTGAATCACAGTTTTCAGCTCTAAAGAGTTCTGAATAAAAGTCCACAGCAATTTTCCTCATCTTCTTTGGGTCAGATGTTTTAGACCCATCTGGGTATGTCAGACAATGCATTACACTCTGCTTTTTTGAAACTTTTTCAAGATTAAAAAAATATGTAGTTGGTGCATCCATATCACGTACAGACAAAAAACGTGACATTATAAGTGCCCCCTTAGCTTGCACTTGTAAAAGAGATGTAAGAGTATTCTTTCTCTCACATAAGTTCTCAGTCATTACAGTATCTGGTTGCAGCACCACATTCGAAGTAATCTGTACGATTTCCTTTTCTAATTCATTGATTTTTCTCTTAATTTGTGTTGTAGAGAAAGAAGAAAACTGTTGACAAAAAATTCTAATTTGTGTTTTTCCCAATTCCCACCACTGAATTAAGTTTTCATATTCACATTTCTGAGAAACCCAAAACCCCCAAAAACATTTAAATCTCTCAATAAAGTCTTTCTCCTGAAATAAACGTACATTCAATTTCCAGTAAGGACTTTTGCACTGAGTTTGTGACAAAGTAAAATAATAAGAAACAAAATGGTGATCTGAAAAACTACATGGTGCAATGTTCACAGCCACAATCCTGTTATTAGTTCTCTTACAAACATAGAATCTATCTAATCTAGCTGCACTTATTCTCCCTTGTGAAATTTTCACCCAAGTATATTTTTTTACTTTTAAATTCCTCTCTCTCCACACATCCAACAAATTGTTTTGAAAGATAAAATTTTTTAACAAAGCAGGTGATTCAAAATCTGGTTCAGTATTATTCCTATCTAATGTAAAATCAACTGTACAATTCCAGTCACCTCCTACTATTAGGAAATCATCAGCATTTACATTTCTCAAATATTCACTCAGTCTTTTAAATAGAATTATTCTATCTGCACTTCTGTTTGGAGCATAAATATTAACAAATATAAAGTTGTATTCATCAATTTTTGTTTTTACAACAAGAAGGCGACCTTTTTCTAATTCTACGCTTGACAATACATCAACATTGAGGTAAGGTGAAAAAAGTATGGCTACCCCAGCACTTAAATTTGTTCCATGGCTTAAAGAGTAACTGCCCTCCCAACACAATCCCCAATCTGCCTCATTACTCTCATCACTATGAGTTTCTTGTAAAAAAGTTACATGCGATTCTTTAAGCTTAAGAAACTCAGTTAATAAACCTCGTTTTTCTCTACTCCTCGCACCATTAACATTTAAAGAACTAACTCTTAAGATTTGCATGCTAAAGGAGGGGAAGAGAAACAAGAAAGAAAAAAGACAGAAGGAAATAGATAAGAGCAGCACCCATCACCATGTGAACCTATTTATTCTTTCTCTTTCCTTTTAAACTTTTACGAACTACTGTAGCCAGTTTCTTCAGACGAAATCTTTTTTGTTTTGATATGACGTCACTACCTACACTCTTCTGAACACTCATAACTGACCTCTTCAGGACTTCAAAAAACTTCAGGACATCAACTTTCTGTCCTTTTGTTTGATCCAGAAAATCATTAACTTCTTCCACAGTATACAAATCCTCAGATGATTGACTCAACTCAAACTCAGAAACTTCTGAACAACTGTCACTATCACATCTTGATTCATCTACGGTACACACACATCATCAACGTCATTCTCAACAAATTGTAAACCACTTCCACAAGCCTTTTCAATTTCCATATCCTTGCCACATATATTACTCTGATCAACAACTCCTGAAACATCAAGCACTTTAGGAGAAGAGTCACTCACCTCTGATCTTGACATTGGCTCCTTATCTGACTCAACCTGTCCTTCTGAAAGCTGTATGTTCTCAAGGGAATGAGAAGGCCTACGTCCACTGTTAGTTGGACTTTTATCCTGAGTCTCCTCGGTTTGTTTTTCATTTTGTACTTTTTGTTTTTTATTTTTCGATTGCGCCGACGTCTCTTTTAAAAGCGTGGATCTTTTTTCAGTTTTGTCAGTTTTACCGCGATCCGACTGATTACTCATTTCAATGTTTTCAGTCTCTGCACTTTTCTCCTCATTTTGTTTTCTGTGAGGACAAAACAATTTCTTGTGGCCTAAGTCCCCACATTCAAAACATCGCATACTTTCCGTTGTTGCGAAGATCATGTAAGAGCTTTCACCGTGTTGTATACGGAAAGACACTTCCAAAAACTTTGTTTGTGCTTGCAAAAACATGAAAACCTGTCTCCGAAAAGAAGTTACGTGCTTCAGTGCATCGTTCTTACAGCCGAGCGGAACAGCTCTAATTGCACTCGCAAATTTTCCAAAACGACTTAGTTCTTTTAATATCGCTTCATTTTTTATGAACGGGGGCGCATTCGAGATTATGACACGCGTCGCAGGGGAACGCAGAGGTGTCACCTGCACAAACGTGTCCGACATTTCAATTCCACTCTCTACAAGCACATTCACAAATTTCTCTTCTTCTAAAAACACTACAACGGCCTTGTTCATCCTAGACGCCGAAACAATCTTATCATGGCCAACAATCTTTCCCATAGCCATAAGTAGCCTACATCCTCCACCGAAACAAATTTGATCGGGAAAACATTTTCGAGAAAACCGGCGTTCCCTCATTAGAAGGCGAGGCCATGTTTATCGTCCACGAATGGATGCAACCAAAATGAAAAACAAATTCTTACTACTTCACAATTAATTTTAAACTACGGTGAGAAAAAGAAAAAGAAAAAAAAAACATAAAGTATGGAAAAAAAGGAGAAAAGTGTAAAGATCAAACAAACACCTCACACTCCTCACCACGCCAAACACGCACATGAGCGCGAGAGAGAGAGAGAGAGAGAGAGAGAGAGAGAGAGCAAGAGCGAGAGAGAGAGAGAGAGAGAGAGAGAGCAAGAGAGCGCGCGTGAGAGAGAGAGAGAGAGAGAGATTTACAAAACCTTTATTTTAAAACAGCACTAAATTTTCAACAATTCACATTATATGAAAACGGATTAAAATAAATAAAAAATTGAAAATTACATTTTCAAAACCAGATGTCCATCAGAAACAACACACAAAACATCATTAACACACCACAGATCATTGAAACCCATCTCATTTTTTACAAGATTATAGTATGCAAATTCTATCCTTAATCTGCCAGCTACTTACTTCATAAACATCATTTCAACATTTATACTATTAAGCTGTAAACCCTGATTTTTCCTGGTTTTCCATATTGCCAATTTCGCAGTTCCGATTAGATAATTTAACAGACACATCTTCCTTCTTTTTGAAAAGTTATATTTCACACCCCCTATAAAAACTTCATCTGAGAAATCTTCACCAAAACTTTGAAACAACCTACTAAGAGCAACAAAAAGACCTTCCAATCTATGACATTTTAAAAACAGATGCTCTAAATTCTCTTCTTCCCCACAGAACCTACATCCCACCCCTACTGCTGGGTTCAGGTGCGCCACATGTTTGTCTGTAGCTATTGCACCATGAATTATTCTCCATTGAAGATCCGCTGTTCTTTTCTCGACTGGAGGTTTATACAGAGTTCTCCATCTATCTCTTACAAGAAAATCTGGCTTTAGCAAAACTGGCCACCTCGAGATCTTTTGTCCTCTGAGTAAAACTTGATGCAAAACTTTTACTACAGTGTTGTATATGGCTTTCTTTGATGTCATTTCAAACAAGTTCAGCTGTGGAGTTTTAAAAGACAAAATTGAGACTACAGATTCATCCTCCTGTCCTTCACCGACGACAGCAGCAACTCTGATTTTTGGAAAGTCGGGTTCATTGCTTGAGTCTGACGGAAATCCTTGTCCGATGTTTTTCCTATAGCCACTTGGTAATGCATTGACTATTTCTTCTACCAGCTTCTCTGCCAAGCGCAAAGACTTTAGTCCTGTCACTTCTCTCAGGGTTTCTATGGATTCCCATCGATCATTATTTAAAAGTTGCCCCAACTTTACAATACCATGTCTTTGTAAACATTCTCGCACGCTTACAACTGACAAAAGTCTTGTCTGAATCAATGGGTTAAAAAACAAGCATTCCTCTCGTATCCAACTCCCGGATTCCTCAACATCTCTTTCCACTTTAAAAACAGTTCTCCAAGAGTGCAACATTGACCGATAAAAGGGTGTAATCTCAGACAGATTCACTTTATGCAGTTCCATCAAAAACAGATGTCTGTCTAATTTAAGACCACCAGCTTTTTGTAGAATAATTTTTGCAGTCTCAGTCCAGGTTAAGTCCTTACAATACAGGAACCTCTGCGCCGCTTGTATTCTGAAAGCACAGATCCTGCTCCACACATCCACCAGACCCTGACCTCCCTCGCACACGGGAAGGTAGAGTGCTGCCGCTCGAATCCAATGCTCCCCACTCCAGAAAAACTCCACAAATGTCCTCTGTATTTTGCAAATCAAATCCTCAGGTGGTTCCATTACAATGAGTCTATGCCACAAAATTGAGGCAGCCAGATTATTCACAACCAGAACTCTTCCTCTGTATGACATCAATGGTGATAGCGATTTCCATTTAAACAATCGGGCAGGCACCTTTTCCAGCATTCCCTCCCAATTCCTATTCTGAAACTGCTTATTTCCCAAAAAGCAACCCAACATTTTCAGCCCATCTCTTTCCCACAACAATCCACCAGGTAGTTTTGGAGGTCCTTGCCCACCCTTCCACTGACCAATAATAAGTCCCTCACTCTTTCCCCAATTTACCCTTGCTGAAGATGCCTTTCCATAATTTCTCATTGTTTCAGTTAAAATATTAACATCATTTTGATTTGAAATAAAAACAGTAACATCATCAGCATAAGCTGATATGGAGATTCCATGCATTACATTGATTCCACTGAGGTCCCTTCTTAGCCTGCACAGCAATGGTTCAATAACAAGGCTATATATCTGTCCAGACAGTGGACAGCCTTGCCTAATCCCTTTTAGCACAGGTATTGGCGCACTCAATCCTCCACCAGCTTTTACAATCACAAAAACATCAGAATATAGCAGTTGAATATATGATATAAAATTCTTCCCAAACCCAAAACTTTTCAAAACCTCAAAAAGATATACATGATTGACTCTGTCGAAAGCCTTCTCTTGGTCTAACGACAACACACCCAGGTCAACATTATTGAATTGATTAAGATCAATGACATCTCTTAACAAAAAAAGATTGTCCATAATTGACCTATTAGGAATACAGTATGTTTGATCCCTGTGAACTAATACCTCCAAAACATGTTTCAATCTATTTGCTAAGCATTTTGAAAGAATTTTATAGTCCATACACAGTAAAGAAACAGGTCTCCAGTTCTTTAGAAGGCACAAATCCCCCTTTTTAGGGAGCAAGGAAAGGACTGCTCTTCGACAGCTTATAGGAAGTAGCTTGTTCCTTATACTTTCCAATAAAACTTCATATAAGTCACTTCCAAGTACACTCCAAAATGCCTGAAAAAACTCTGCCGGCAAGCCATCAATTCCTGGCGAACGGCCATTTGACAACTGACTCATTGCCTCAGTGATCTCCTGGAAAGTAATCTGTCCATCCAAGGATTCCTTCTGTTCATTAGTCAATGTTGGTAGATCACTCAGCAAATCAGACACACATTCAAGATCACACGTCTCAACATCATATAGATCTGTATAGAACTTAACTGCCAGTTTCCTTATTTCCAATGGATCAGAGGTTATGACCCTGTCAGGTCGCCGAAGATGATACATTAGCTTTTGTTTAACAGTTCTCTTTTCAAGATTAAAAAAATATGAGGAAGGAGCATCCATGTCCTTAATAGAACAAATTCTTGCTCTTATTAATGCTCCCTTCACTTGTTCTTGTAATAATGAACCAAGTTCTTTCTTTTTATTTAAATGTTCATTTTTTATTTGTCCATCATCATTATTTATCATAAGAATATTCTCCAAAGCCTGTATATCCCTTTGAAGTCTCTGTATCACTGCTTTCACCATGGAAGTAGAATGTGAACTATAATTTTGACAAAAAGTTCTTATGTTTGCTTTGCCAACCTCCCACCACATAAGCACATTTTCAAAAGAAACCTTTTTCAACTTCCAGTCATTCCAAAAGAAAAGAAAATTCTCACAAAATAAAGCATCTTGCAAAAGTTTAGTATTGAAATGCCAAAAATAGTTTGGTTTTGCAGTTCTTTTTATATTTAAAGCAAACAATATTAAGTGGTGATCTGAGAAACCAACTGGTAAGATAGAAACATCCGTTATTTTATTGTTCCATTCTTTACCTATATAAAATCTATCTAATCTAGCTCCGCTAACCCTATTATTAGATACTTTGAGCCAAGTATACTGTTTAATTGCTATATTCCTTCTCCAAATATCTATTAATTCAAACTCTTTTAAAATTTTTAATAATACAACACTTGATTCATGATGGGGTTCCTCTCCATTTCTATCAAGAATAAAATCAATAGTGCAATTCCAATCACCTCCAATGATAGTACAAACATTGTCATCAATGTTTTGAAAAGCACTCCTTAACTGTAAAAAATACCTCACACGCTCAGGTCCATTATTAGGTGCATAAACATTTATCAGTATAAACACAGATCCTTCATATTCTATTTTTAACAGCAATATTCTTCCTTTTACAATTTCTTCAACAGCTAAAATATTAACTTTCATTCCTTTAGAAAACAAAATAGCGATACCAGCACATGTATTTGTCCCATGACTTAAAACACTTTCTCCTTCCCACCATCTACTCCATTCAGATTCATTATCTAGAGTAGTGTGTGTTTCTTGTAAGAAAGCTACATTTATTTTTTTCATACTAAATAACTCTGATACCATCGCTAATTTGTTCCCATCTCTACCCCCATTTATATTTAAAGAGGCAACTCTCAACAGCTCCATAGAAGAAAGAAGATATAAAGAGGATAGAAAAAGAAAAAAACAAAAGGAAATGTTCACCCCGTGTAAATTAAAATTTGATTTGTTTTGAGAAGCATTCATTTTGTCCTTTCTTAGCTTTGTTAACATCTTCTTCAACCTGAACCTTTTTAGTTTGCTTAGCGCATCAAAGCTTACATTTCTCTGCAACAATTTAACTGTATGAATGAATTTATTCTCATCAGAAAAAAACTCCTTAACTTCAACAGTTCTGCCAAAGGTCCCATCCAGGAAGTTATTTATATCTTGCAATGTGTACACATCGTCCACACTTCCACACTGTGATCCAATGTCAGACATATCAGAGAGAGCATCATCATCTCTCATCCCCGTATCAGCGACACCCATTTCGCCAGAATTAGACATTTCAGAAATTTCATTAGAAACCCTTTCAGTTTCAACACTAAACGTAGCTACATCATTTAATGCACTAGCGTCCTCCAGTTCAGAAATACCATGATTTCTACCAGAATCAACCATTTCATGAACGTTCTTATTCTGACTTTCACCCATTCCATTACTGTCGATGTTCACCTGTAATCCAGCTTGAGGCTGCACATCCTCAGAAGCTGACTTACTGCTCTCACCACCAGCAGCAGAAGTACTAGGCCTAACTTCCACTTCACTAACCTGGGCTTTGTGCGGACATGTGTGCCTTTTATGCCCGATGTCCCCACACTCAAAACATTTCATATTACCAGTGCTTGCATAAATAAAATACGCTTTCCCTTCATGCATAACTCTGAACGAAATATCCAACTCTGGCTCATTTAAGAACATAAATACCTGCCGCCTGAAGGACATAACGTGCTTTAGAGCAGCGTTTTTACACCCCAACGGGATCATCCTAATCTCACTAGCTTTTTTCCCATATCGCGTCAAAGCTTTCTCGATTTCCTCATTTCGAATAAAAGGCGGCACATTGGATATTAGGGCTGTGTTGAAAAAATCGATTCACCGATTCTGAATCGATTTTCATATTAATTTCTAAAGATCGATCCGTAACTCAGAGGATCGATTTTCCCCGTGAACTTTAACTTTCCGCGTCATTGAATTCACGCATGCGCGCGATGTGGAAGGACATTAAAACAACGTCAGTAACGGTTTCAAGCGGTTGCTTTGAAAACTCCAGAAACGCTCAAAGCTGCGATCTGGCACCATTTCGGGTTCAGAAGCAATGCAGAGAACG
>NW_028296444.1:25000-65000 GCF_964197995.2 Scardinius erythrophthalmus
CCGATTTTGAAAAAGACCCCACACTTTAAACAAACTTTGATAGAAAACAGGAATTCCAGTTAAATTCAATTTTCTATAATCCATTAAAAACAATGTTAAATCCATGTCCATATTGCCCACTCTCCTCAAGATGCTTAATGCCAGTGGTCTCCATGCAAGTGTATAAGGTCCCATTAAAATCTTCTGTATAAATTGGAGACGGTAAGTGGCTCTTCTGCTTACGAGGTTTACTAGTCCTTGCCCTCCATCCTCCTTAGGCAAATACAAAATGCTTTGAGTAGTCCAATGATAATTGTCCCAAAAAAAGTTCACCAGTTCTCTTTGAATGTCCGCAAGAAGCGTATTTGGAGGGTCCACACAAGCAAATTTATGCCACAAAGATGATGCCACAAGATTATTAATAACAAGAATACGCCCCCTATACGATACCTGGGGGAGTAGCCATTTCCATTTTTCGAATCGTCCTTTGATTTTCTCAAATAACCCTTCCCAGTTTTTTTTTACGAAACTCTCATTCCCCAGATAAACACCAAGATATTTTAACCCTCCTCTTTTCCAACGTAAACCTCCAGGTAAAGTGGGAGGAACTCCACTCCAATTCCCCACTAATAGAGCTTCGCTTTTCCCCCAATTGACCTTAGCAGAAGAAATACATTTAAAATCATCAACAATTTTCCCCATCTTATCTACATCATCTTTTCCATTTACAAAAACAATAACATCATCAGCATAAGCAGACAAATATAAACGATTATAACAATTGGGAAAAACTAGACCTTCTAAATGATCTCTTAACTTTTGAAGTAAAGGTTCAATAGCTAGGGTATATAACATTCCAGACATTGCACATCCTTGCCTAACTCCCCTCTGAACTTTAAATGGAGCACTCAAACCACCATTAATCTTAAGGACACTCTCAACGTTACAATACATAGTCTTAATCATTGATATAAAAGAAGGACTAAAACCAAAAGCTTCCAAAGTATTCCATAAAAACAGATGTTCAACTCTGTCAAAAGCTTTCTCTTGATCGAGAGAAATCAAGCCACAGTTAATTCCAAATAATTCAGAACCATCCAAAACATCTCTAATTAAAGCAATATTATCAAAGATGGACCTGTTAGGAATGCAATAAGACTGGTCAGAATGAATCAATTGGCTTAAAACTTTACTAAGTCTTAAAGCCAACACTTTAGACAAAATTTTGTACTCTGAACATAGAAGTGAAACTGGGCGCCAATTGCTGATGCACTGAAGATCGCCTTTCTTAGGCAACAGTGTAATGACTGCTCTTCTGCAGCTTAGAGGCAACACTCCTCTTTTCAGACTGTCATTAAAAACTGCCAGCAAATCCTCTCCCATGATGGGCCATAGAGCTTTATAAAACTCGACAGTTAGCCCATCAATTCCTGGAGATTTACCATTTTCCATGGTCATCATGGCAGAATGCATCTCTTGCAATGACAAAGTCTGCTGTAGATCATTGTTGGACTCCTCATCCACCTTTGGCAGTCCATCCAAGAAATAATCAGCATCTGCATCCCACTCCACCAGTTCAGATTTATAAAGGTCAGAATAAAAACTAACCACACAGCTTCTTATATCAGCAGGCTCAGTCAATTCTTGCCCTGTAGCTGACCGTAAAGAATGGATTATTTTACTCTGACCTTTTTTCATTTCCAAATTAAAAAAGAATTTTGAAGGAGCATCCATTTGAGACACAGTTTCAAAACGCGAACGAACTAGAGCTCCTTGTGCTCTTATTCCCAACAGGTCTGCCAACACTGCTTTTTTCTTTTTCAAGTCATCAATATGATTTTTACTATAATTTTTGGACGTTATTACATCCTGTAAAGCCCCAATTTCCGTTTCTAAATTTTTCATTGACTGAACTATGTCCCGAGTAACATTAAGAGTGTACTTTTGACAGAAATCTTTTATAAGGATTTTACTACAATCCCACCATTGTTGCAAAGAAGCATAACAAAGTTTTTGCTGTTTAATACTTTCCCAAAAAAAACTAAAACTTTCTATAAAATTGTTATCACTTAACAATGAATTATTAAAAATCCAATATGCACTTTTGCACTTAACACACTTAATAAAAACACTGCACAGAACTAAGTTATGATCGGAAAACCCCACTGGAATAATTTTACAAAATTTAAAAGAATTGCGTTGGTGCTGAGTACTATAAATTCTGTCAAGTCGTGCTAAAGAGATTAAGTGTTCAGTACTATGAGCCCAAGTATACTGTCTGACACCTTGATTCATACTTCTCCATATATCACATAAATCATGTGTTTCTATAAGTTGTATTAAAGATTTCTGAGAAGCAATACTTGGTTCTATATGATTTCTATCAAGCGCATTGACAGTACAATTAAAATCTCCGCCTATAAATAACAACTCTTCAGGCTTTAACCCTTTCAAAACAACATCTACTTTTTTAAGGAAAAGAACTCTTTCTGATCCTTTATTAGGTAAATATAAATTCATAAGTACCATAATCGTTTTCTCAAATTTAGCTTTAATTTTTAAAAACCGACCTTCAATTATTTCATCTACTTCACAAGATAAAGGTAAAAAGTTTTTTGAGAATAGAACAGCAACCCCCCCACTAATAGAGGATTTGTGACTTAAAACAATCTGCCCATCCCATTCTTTTCTCCAATCTATCTCATTTTTAGAATCACTATGCGTCTCCTGCAGGAACACAATATCAATCTGTTTTTGTCTGATAAACTCAAAAAGCATCATTCTTTTATGACTATCTCTGGCACCATTTAAGTTTAAAGTGCCAATTTTAAAATTTGTCATTTTTTACCCGTTGGCAAATTCATCATCCTTGATTTTTTTTTTAAGTTTGTTCACAATTTTTCTGAGACGATAAACCTCTACATCTTGAAAAGCTCCTTCTTTTGTTAAAAACCTCACATCATTTGTAAATTGTTTAAAATCAGGAAAAAAATCTTCGACTAGTACACCTTTCATTCCCTTTGTTTCTTGCAGAAATCTGCTAATGTCTTCAGCTTTATACAAACAACTCAAGTTTTCGCTTTGAGAAGTAAAAGACAAGTTAGAACACTGAGACAAATTTGAATCAGAGGAATTCCCATCACTGTCAGAACCCACATTCTCACTACCACCATCATCTCTCCTTACTTGTTTAAAAACCTTTCCACAGCTTTTTTTCTTTCTTTTAACTGGGATTTTGAAGACAGATCCCACTTCTGTCTCAAAACCAACCACATTGCCTTCAACATCCATTTCCTCAATGTCTGCTACACAAATGTTTTCAGATTGCTCAAACTGTTCATCAGACAGTTGAGAGGTGTCACTTTTACACGGTTTAGCAACATTCTCTGTTGTGCTAGACTCGATTCCATCAGCTACAACTAAACCCGACTCTTCTTCAGTAACTTCTGCGATCGTACCGGCGCTCTCCGCGTCACCCGCGCTCTCCGCAGAAGAAACCGCAGAAACTACTTGTTCCGAGCTTGTGCTCGCACCCGCACTCTCGGTTCTATTCGGGCACTCTCGAACAAGATGTCCGATTTTATTACAACTAAAACACTTAATTGTAATATCAGATGTTGCAAACACTGTATAATCGAACCCATCAATTTTAAACTTAAAAATCAAATCAATCTCGTCAGTGCCGTTTTTCAGCACCATGAAAACTTGTCTTCTAAACGAGACTAGATGTTTAACCAGCGGTGACTTACACCCTAAAGGGATTTTTCTAATAGGGGAGACCAACTTTCCATAACGAGATAATTCTTGCATCAGTACTTCGTCTTTGATAAACGGAGGTACGTTGGACAGTATTACTTTTTTAGACGGACTACTCAAAGGCAGAACAGGTACTAACGAACCATTCAACACCACACCACTTTGTACAACCTCGTTTGCCTTTTCAATTGACTTAAAAAAAATAACGATTGCACTGTTCATACGCGATGCCGAGACGACATTATCATGTCCTACAATCTCCCCCACTGCCAAACAACACTGTTCCACACTAATTTTAGAATCTACTTTCACTCCATGACGGCGGGTTAGATTTTCATAACTCATTGCGTCTCGACTCGTCATGCTTCCCAGCTCAACGCTGGTTGCAGATGCAACCTCCCCTAAATACGAACAGCCAAACGATTCAACACATACAAGACAAACACACACACACAAAAAGATAGAAGATAGAAAAAAAGTTCCTAGCACACAGCTACAAACACACTCACCCTCACCACGCTCCGTTCACTCCCAACAATCACACCGGAAGTGAGAGAGAGAGAGAGAGAGAGAGAGAGAGAGAGAGAGAGAGAGAGAGAGAGAGAGAGAGAGAGACTCAGAAGAAGAATGACGAGGTACAGACTGAGCAACCACAGCCTGACGGTCGAGACGGGCAGATACAGGCAGAACTGGCTGCCCAGAGAGAGACGCGTCTGCCCGTACTGTGACCAGGGAGAGGTGGAGACAGAGCAACACTTTCTCACCAGCTGTCCCAACTATGAGGACATTAGAGGGACTTTCAACACAATTTGAAATACTTTGCCCTAACTTCCTAAAATTGAACAACAAAACACAATTTCAACACCTATTAGGTGAAAAAAGAGATTGTATCATACTAGCAGCAAGATACATCGATGCCTGCCACAAAAAGAGAGAGTTGACGACTAATCAGTGATGCGCTCACACACACACACGCTCGTACACAAAACAAACACACAAACACTTACACACTGAATTCTGAATTCTAAGTTGTTCACAGAATTTTGAAATGTTCATAAACTGTTTTACTATTTTTATTTATTATTTTTATTTAATTGAATTATTATTTTCTGTACTAAATGTTCAAAATCATCATTTTATATGTTGTTTTCATGCTTTGGCAATACAAATGTATTTTTGTCATGCCAATAAAGCTTTATTGAATTGAATTGAACAGAGGAACAACTTGGATTCGGGTAAATACAGATTTTTTTTACTAGAAAATTCACTTTCATAAAAGAAAGACGACTTGAACCTGTGGATTAGCATCTGGCTACTGGATCACCCATAGATATAAACACTAGATGTCGCCTTGGGGTTCTAAACATGCGTCAAAACCGCCGCCATCTTGGAACAGGGGTCTTGCCATAGGAAGTAGCTAGGTAACGCTGCAATCTCCGACTGTACTTCGAATTCATGGATGATACCGGACTTTTGTGCTGCGTATGGATGTTCACACGAACGAAATCTAAACCAGACAGCATGGGATTACATTTACTCTGTGGATGGTAGTAGTCAAGTTGTTTTTTTATAAGTTAAGTGTAGCTACATTTCTCTGCTTGGAGGAAGAAAATGAACTGTGATTCTCGCACAGCTAATGAACTGTGAATGTGCTGTACTCTTTAGATATTATTTGAAATAACCCTTGTGTTTAAAATGTACAATATGCAGGAGTTGATCCTCAATACCCACTTTTGGCTGTGATGTGCTGTGTTGTTCTTAACTTTTGATTTTTTTTTTTACCGATTGTATCAAACCTTTTAATGAAAAAAAAAAAAAAAAAAAGTCTGGCGCTCAACCTGTACAGTCCAAATAGTTTGCTAAACCTTTCCCTGTCAATCTTCAAACAGTACATCCATGATTATTATACATACAATTCCACAAATCTTATGTATGTGTGAGTTCTGCACACGGCTACAGTGGGCTCAAGGGCTTGTTTCTTTTCCTTGCAAAGATGGAGGTGTGGAAGGACACTGAAATTTGTGAAAATGTCAACTGTTTAAAGCCTTTCTTTAAAGTGAATTTCGTTTTGTATAAATTGTATCGTAATTTTAATAAATTTTATTAATCAACAAATTGCCTGTTAATATAATTATGGAGGCGTCCGCGCGGTCACTTACTTATTGCACGTTAACTGGAGCGCATCTCATCCTAACTTAACGAAACTCAGCCTATGCCTCACACAGACATGAGAAATACATCAAATACACAAAGCTTAAATAGTCTTTAAACGAAATAATTTAAAACGAAAGAAAAAAGCTAGGTTACTCTCTGATTATGTAATTCATAATGTGCATTTCTCTCTTTAGGCGCGTTCACTACAGAGATGGCGATCGTCAACTTCATCTCTGCAGCCGAGTCAACACTGTCAGAAGTTTATTAATAAAAATCACGCGTCACCGGATTTACAGATGCACTTCTTGCTTGTTGCACGCACACGTATTATGTCGAAATAACGAGTTATTATGTTGAAATAACATTATTCTTAATAAAACATCTTTTAGAATATTTGATTGAATGCTGAATGTTGCGCTTGTTCAATTTAATAAAATAAAAAAATTAATTGTGATCATTAAAATAATTGAATATTAAATATTTAGTGGCCAAGTTTTGCTCATTTATATATGTATTATATAGCAATAGTTTATTCTAAGTTTACTCAAGTGGAAGAATGTGACTAATAAACTTAGGCCGCAAGCACTATGCATTATATTTTGAAAAAGAAGTAATTATCTTAATATCAAAACCTTAAATTTCCTCTGGACTCAATGATAAATACACGTCTGACCGTTGGAACGAACCATAAAAACTAGAAAATCGCATTCATGACGATTTATGGTGATTTTATTTCCGTTAGACCTTTGCCTACATTGACGCTGATGCATTAAAGCGGAGGGGATCCCCTGTTCCAAGATGGCGGCTCTATTGACGCATTCGTTCCAATGAACTGCCGTATACAAGGCGACATCTAGTGTTTATATCTATGCTGGATCACCACTCTAACAGCTAACTGGAGTTTTCCCTCCAAAACGTGAAAGGCTTTTTTAAAGGAACTACAGCTGAAAAACTTCACACAATTTTTGATCTTCAGTTACTAAACAGAGAGATGAGCTTTATCTGGCAAAAATCTTGCACAAAAACTGTATATCTTGGCTTTATTCTGGTAAAATCTCTCATTATTACAAGCTAAAAGCTAAGTTAGCTGCAGCTTTGGCTCAGTGCCCAGCCCCCAGCCCGATCACCATGGCAACCCCAGCGCAGGCAGAGTGCAGGGAGGTGCTTTACCCTGAGAAGTGCAGAAGTGTACAGGCCAGAAAAAAAACACAAAGAGAAAACATACTCGGTTACTAACGTAACCTCGGTTCTCTCTAGAGAGGGAACGAGTACTTGCGTAATATCTTACGCTAGGGGAAAACCTCTTTTCCTCGAGATATTGAAGCCAAAAATTATCCTAAATTTTGCAATAATGTAAAACGCATTGCAGCATGCAGACATGGGCGAGACAGCTCGCGCGCCCATTGGCTGCTCTGCGGCAACTGCATCAGCCTATCGAGAGAGGCCCCTCATGACGTCAGAACCAATGAGGGTGCTTCGCGCCCACTACGTCATGTCCCGCCGAAAGCAGGTGGGGCTGGGCTATAAATACGGCCCCGAGAGGCTGGTTTGGTCAGTTTTTCATCGCCGAAGCGAATCAGAACATGACGCATGCACGGCAAGATACGCAAGTACTCGTTCCCTCTCTAGAGAGAACCGAGGTTACGTTAGTAACCGAGTACGTTCTCTTACAAGAGGTTCTCTCGTACTGCGTAATATCTTACGCTAGGGGAACACAGTGTAAAACGCTGTGCGTGCTTGAGATATAACACTAAAGTCCCAAGGGCATGTGCCCGGGGCTCATATAGTGCCTAATCACAAGGGACTCACAGAGAATCCGGGAAGAGGGGCTAGAATAGCATCATTCCTGTAATATAGAGCTCTAATAAGAGCAGATTATATCAAGTGTTCCACACAGCCAGGGCGAACTCGGCCTGGACTGATAAACATTGGGGGACTTACACACTGCCCACAGAAGTATATAGACGCTCCAGCAGTTTCAGCATCCTGAGCCGATAGCATCGGGCAGACAGTACTGAAAAATTAGACCGCGAGCAACTTAGCTTGCAAAGCGGGGACCTCTAGGTTATAAAACCTTATAAATGTAGACGGTAGGGCTGTAACGATACGCGATATGAAATCGAAATCGCGACACTCGGATCCACAATCCTGTTTCGCGATGTGAGAAGGCAAAATCGCGACACAGCTTCCAACTCTCAGAGTAACGGCCGTTTCACACATACTCCATTTGCAGTGCGTATGCGGTGCATATTTTTTCCTTAGCCTACCCATGTTAACAGGTTAGAGCTTTCACACTGCACGCGGTTGCCGTCCGTCGATCCGTTCCAGTTGCCGTGCGTATACAGCAGTGCAGCGATCGTTTCCGCAACGAGTAATTCTTTTGTGCTGCACGCGCTGAATTAAAGTGACAGCGCATGGTTCGTGGTCAAAATGAAAACAGATTGACAATAAATGCGATTAATTAAATAAAATGTACTGTAGTAATCTCACCATAAATGTATTTAATTAAATACTATCTTTTTCACTTTAAGACTGGGGAAAAGCAAGAAAAAACACAATTTACCTCAACTTGGAAGGTTTGATTGGTGGTTTGCAGCACAGGCAGTAAGCCTCAGTTACCACAGTGTGAAACAGTAGCCATTTAAATTAGCCTACTTTGTAAATGTAAGAGAACTTGATTGAAGGAGAATTTTCAACATGCTCGAATCATCACCACAATGGAGTTTAGTTCTGTTTGTTTTTCAACAGTATTTTGTTACAAAGAAAACAGAAGTGTTATAGCTTTGGCTATTTATTTATTGTATATATGGCTATTTATATTGTTAATAATTTGCATAGTTAATCTTGTTCTTTGGTGTTCAGTTTGTAAAGGTTTTACAAATGTTATTTAATAAAAAATATTGTTTTTATAAAAATCATTCTCTCCCCCACCCCACCCCAAAAAAATCGTGATACGAACCGAATCGTGGGTCAAAAATCGTGATACGAACCGAATCGTGGGTTTGGTGTATCGTTACAGCCCTAGTAGACGGGGAGGCCCAGCCTGCCGCCATACATATATCTTGCAAGGCAATCCCATTTGACCAGGCCCACGATGAAGCCATGCTTCTCGTGGAGTGCGCTCTGACACCCAACGGGCACTGCATGCCATTGGAAGTGTACGCCAGCGCAATGGCGTCATCTATCTATCTGGATAAGCTCTGTTTCGACGCGGCTAGTCCCTCGGAACGTCCGCTGAACGAAACAAAGAGCTGCTCCGTCTGTCTGAAGACAGATGAGCGAGACACATAAGCTCTTAATGCCCTGACTGGGCAAAGGAAGCTCGCATTTCCTTCCTCGTCAGAGACCGGTAGGGCTGACAGGGAAATGACCTGCGCCCTAAAACGGTGTGTTGAGGGATTTTGGAACATAACCGTGCCTAGGTTTGAGTATAACTCTTGAGTCATTAGGCCCAAACTCCATGCATGTCGCTCTTACTGAGAGCGCATGTTAGTCCCCTATGCGCTTCACTGAAGCGAGAGCCAGAAGAAACACTGTCTTGAAAGACAGGTGTTTAAGATCAATCGTCTGTAAAGGCTCGAATGGGTCACCTTTCATGACTTCCAGCACCGTAGAAAGGTCCCATACAGGGACTGAGGGAGGTCTGGGAGGATTCAGTTTCTTAGCTCCTCTAAGGAAGTTGATGACTAAATCGTTCCTTCCTATTGACTGACCAAGCATTGTTTTTGAGAACACTGCTATGGCCGCCACATAAACTTTGAGCGTGGAAGGGGTCCTGCCCTTATCCAACAGCTCCTGTAGGAAGGAGAGTACCTCCGTCACCCCATAGTCTGGGTGTGACACGCCACGAGCTGTGCACCAGCTGGAGAACACTGACCATTTCGAGGAGTAGAGCCGTCGCGTAGACGGGGCTCTAGCCTGCGTGATCGTGTTTAACACTCCCTCTGGGAGGTCAGCGGGTACCCGTTGATGGCCCAAACATGAAGGGACCACAGCTCTGGGCGAGGATGCCAAATTGAGCCCTTGGCCTGAGAGAGGAGGTCCCTCCTCACTGGCAGTGGCCATGGGGCAGTGCTCACTAGCTGCATCAGAACTGGGAACCAGGGTTGGTTTTTCCAGAACGGCGCTACGCGTAGCACTGAGCATCCTTCTTCCCTGATCCGTTCTATCACCTGAGGCAGGAGAGAGATGGGAGGAAAGGCATAGAGCGGGCGGCGGGGCCATACATGAGCCGGCGCGTCCCTGCTCTTGTAGAAAAATTCCAGACAGTGAGCGTTTTCTTGAGACGCAAACAGGTCTACTTCCGCTCTGCCGAATTTCTTCCACAGCAGTTGGATTGTCTGTGGGTGTAGAGACCACTCGCCTGTCGGAACATTGTTCCTGGACAGTCTGTCTGGTCCTACGTTTAGGAGTACTGGCACGTGCGCTGCTCTCAGCGAGAGCAGGTTGCACTGAGCCCACACCAGGAGGCGTTCTGTCAGCCTGTGCAGGTTTCAGGACCTGAGGCCGCCCTGGTGATTTATGTAGGACACCACAGACATGTTGTCCGAGCGGACCAGGACGTGGTCCTGTTATTTGGGGACAAAAACGCGTTAGCGCGTTGTCTACTGCCAACATATCGAGGCAGTTTATGTGCAGAAGCCTCTCCCGTTCTGACCATTGGGCGAAGAACGGTCTGCCCTCGAGCAGCGCTCCCCATCCCGAGGTAGATGCGTCCGTAGACACCACCCTCACACTCGAGGAAGTCCCCAGGCTTACACCTGATCGGTACCAGTCGTTTGCTTTCCAAGGTTTCAGAGCTGCGATGCATTTCTGATTGACCTTGAGACGAAGCAGACTGGAAGCCCACGCTCGGCACGGTACTCACGCTTTCAGCCAGAACTGTAGCGGGCGCATGTGAAGCAGGCCCAGCTGAAGTACTGATGATGCTGAGGCCATGAGACCTAGCATCCTCTGAAATTTCCTGAGCGGGACCGATGCGCCGCAGCGGAAGAGCTCGCTGCAAGCTGAATGTCCAGTACGCGCTGTGGTGACAGTCACGCTATCATAGACAGCGAGTCCAGTTCTGTGCCCAGAAAAAAAAAATTATCTGTCTGGGGGACAGAGAACTCTTCACCCAATTGACTCTGAGACCCAGATTCTCGAGGTGGTCGAGTAAAATGGTCCTGTGCTCTATGAGCTTCGAGTGAGATTGAGCTAGAATCAGCCAATCGTCCAAGTAGTTCAATACTCGCATGCCCTGTAGTCTGAAGGGTGCGAGCGCTGCGTCCATGCACATCGTAAATGTACGGGGTGCTAGGGACAAGCCGAACGGTAGGACTGTGTACTGATATGCCTGGCCCTCAAAGGCGAATCTCAAATATCGCCTGTGGCGTGACGCTATCTGTATTTGAAAATACGCCTTTCAGATCTATTGACACAAACCAATCTCCTCAGCGAATCTGCGCGAGGATTTTTCTGGTTGTGAGCATTCTGAACTGTCGCTTCGCAAGCACTCTGTTCAGTTGCCTTAGATCTAGAATGGGTGAGGGGTTGAATGCAGAGCGCGCTCTGGTCGCTCAGCGACAGAGGGGCTTCGGTGTGCTGCAACATAAGCGTCGCGCTTATGGCATTTGAGGCAGGGGGCGCGCTGATAACAGCGGGCAGATTGCCCGCGCTCTACTCCTCTGCGGTGGTCAACCGATAGGGGGAGGGCTGGGCGAGTCCCGTAGGACCGGTCATGTCCATGTGTGAATGTGGGCGCGGGATAGCGGGCACATTTACAACACTGAGAGCATTGTCCGCCTGAGCAGAGCGAATGCACGTTGGTTTCGTTTTTACAGAAACCTTGAGACATGCAGAACGTAGTGTTTGTGGGCACTGGGCAGTGGGCACATTTACCACGTTTAATGCGCAATCGATCTGGGTCGATTTCATGTGTGCGAGCCCTGTGTGACGGGCTGTGTTTGTGTGTAGGAATGAGCACTGGGCAGTGGGCATTTTGTCTACACTCATAACGCCATCGGCCGTGGCCGGGACACCAGAAAATACACTCTCATGGGATTTATCTGGGTAGCCGTAAAAGCGGCGTTTGTGTGCAGGCAAGCGGGCTGTGTCGCCGACTTGTTTACTGCAGAATACACTGGAACAGTCGCATTTACTGGAACTGAACGAGCGAGAAGTTGCCATAGAAACAGAGAGCGTCAACATGCTGGCGTTTGTTTGCAGTCGTGCGTGTATTAGTACAGGCTCGTTCACTGCAATATTGACATTTCCAGTCGCCTGACGCATGGAAACCATAGAAACGGTGTTTGGGTGCAGGCGAGCGAGTTGTACAACGCGCTCGTTGGCTGCAAAATACACATCTGCAGTCGCCTTTTCAGGGAACTGACAGAGCGGGCATTGACGGCATAATTTTATTTGCCGGTAGACCCGGGATCGAACACGGGTCTCTCGCGCGAAAGTCTGAGAATCTGCCACTGGGCCACAGGGGAAGACACATAGGTATTCAGTTAGCGCGAATATTATCAGAGAGCATCAACATGCTGGCGTTTGTTTGCAGACGTGCGTGTATTACAACAGGCTCGCTCACTGCAATATTGACATTTCCAGTCGCCTGAACTTCAGAGGGGAATGAGAAATGTGTGAGAAAATGTAGGTCGGCCCGGCCGCAGCGGGACTAACAGTCTTTTCTCGTTTCGCCAGTGATGCACGGGAACCATAGAAACGGTGTTTGGGTGCAGGCGAGCAGGCTGTAGAACGCGCTCGTTGGCTGCAAAATGCACATCTGCAGTCGCCTTGCAGGGAACTGACAGAGCGAAGCATTGGCGGCATAATTTATCTGCCGTTAGACCGGGATTCGAACACCGGTCTCTCGATGCGTCAACATGTTTTCTTCGGCGTTTGCTTGCAGGCGTGCGTGTATATAACAGGCTCGTTTGCTGCAATATTGATATTTCCTGTCGCCTGATCAGGGAACTGAGAAATTGATGTCAGTTCGGCCTCAGCGGGACTAAAACATTCTTTTCTCCTTTCGCCGGAGAGTGACGCGTGAATGGGGCGCAGGGGCAGGGTAGCTTTCTTGTAACGTAAAGAAAAACTAACCCCGACCGTCCGCTTCCAACGTCCCTTGTGAACGGCGCAGTTTGCGCGGCTCAAACAGAGGGAGAGAGAAAGCTAGCCCCGTTACCGTCCGCTCCTGACATCCCCTGTGAACGGCACGGTTTGCGCGGCTCGAACAGAGGGAGAGCGGGTATCATCCCCTAAGCAGGCAAAGCAAGCGGGCGCACCGGCGAGCTTTGCGGGTTGGGGGGGGGGGGGAATTGGGCGTCTTGAAAAAGACACCCGGCTCTTTTAGTGAAATGAGAGTACATTAATACTCTCAATACACACACGACTGCAAACAAACGCCAGCATGTTGACGCTCTCTGTTTCTATGGCAACTTCTCGCTCGTTCAGTTCCAGTAAATGCGACTGTTCCAGTGTATTCTGCAGTAAACAAGTCGGCGACACAGCCCGCTTGCCTGCACACAAACGCCGCTTTTACGGCTACCCAGATAAATCCCTCACACATACACAAAACACAGTAGCAGAGAAAAAGGATATATAACGCCGGAAAGCGTTAGCAGGAACGGCGACTGAAGGCGGCGAGTTGTCGACCAGCAGCTTCAGATGTAGCACTAATCCCGCTGAGTGCTTGAATCAGACGGCGCGGCTTCCTCTCTAGGATCCAGCGATGCGTGGGCTTCGCTGAAGAGATGAAAAACTGACCAAACCAGCCTCTCGGGGCCGTATTTATAGCCCAGCCCCACCCGCTTTCGGCGGGACATGACGTAGTGGGCGCGAAGCACCCTCATTTGGTTCTGACGTCATGAGGGGCCTCTCTCGATAGGCTGATGCAGTTGCCGCAGAGCAGCCAATGGGCGCGCGAGCTGTCTCGCCCATGTCTGCATGCTGCTGCAATGCGTTTTACATTATTGCAAAATTTAGGATAATTTTTGGCTTCAATATCTCGAGGAAAAGAGGTTTTCCCCTAGCGTAAGATATTACACAAGTACGAGAGAACCTCTCGTAAGAGAACTCTCAGAGACAACCCTGATCTTCTGTATGCTGACTACATTCAACTCAATGGGAGAAGAATCAAGAACAACCTTATCTTCTTCACCACCCTGATAAATGCATGGAAATCAGCCATCTGTGAGGAATTCAAGAACATTTTTAAAGAAGGAATCGGTCGAGGTGGAAGATTAACTAAATGCAAAGATGAAATGCTGGACACAGACAACCCAATCCTCACCATAACCTACTACACTAAAGGCACCTTCCTTCTGCAAGGCAATGAGGCAAGCCTGAACTCATTCGAGGAAATCTTCCCCCTGCTGAAGGCCAGAGTAGAGGAGGAGAGAGACGAGCCTCACGCAAACAGCACAGACTCCGAGGAGGAAGGCCCAGCGAGTCTTTCACCTTCATCATTGGACTGTCGACTGAGAGACAGTTTTGCTTTGCTGGAACTGGACTTCACTGAATTCAGAGAACACACTCAAGCCAAACTCCCAGACACACGCAACACGAACATCTCCATCCAAGAGCTCAAAGATGAGCTCAGGCAGCTGAAGAAAGACACCAACTCCTCCATCACTGAACTCCACAGAGCTCTCAGAGAACTGCAAGGAGAAAACCAAGCTCTCCGCGCACAGATGTGCAAGCTAGAGGAGGACAACGAGAGAAAAGAAGAGAACTTCTCCAGACAGCTGCAAGAGATGAGAGAGCAGTTCCAGTAAAACACAGAAGACAACACACTTCACCACAGTACAGCTCCTACTACAGACTACACAAACACAGACAGCGAGCCTGCCACACACACACAGACACCTGCAGAAACACAACCCTCCCCCGCCCACCCTCCAGAACCTGATCCAGATGTTCTCCTCCTCATGGACTCTAATGGGAAGTTCTTGGACCCACAGAAACTCTTCCCACATCAGAAAGTCTCTGCAAAACGATGCAGCACAACTGGCCACGCCCAGCAGATCATCAGAGACTTCACAGGACACCCCTCATGCGTCATAATCCACACCGGGACCAATGACCTTCACTCGCTGCGCAACAACACTGCTGATGCGGTCAGAAAAATGGCAGAAATCACCAGCAAAAAGTTCCCAGAATCCCGGATCATTATCTCCACACTTCTCCCACGACATGACACACCACCAAACATCATCCACAACATCAACACTGAAATCTCCCGTAGATGCTCTGCACTGCCAAACGTGCACCTGGTCCACCACCACCACATCGGCCTCCAGCACCTGTACGATGGACTCCACCTGCACAGAGATGCAGTGCGCATTTTTGCAAGGACCCTTAAAGATGCAGCCCTGGGCCGCACCCCATCATCACGAGACATCTGCTACCGACTCCAGAACACTACCGGCCCATTCGCCCCTTCATGTCCAGACACAACCCCCCGACCCCGGCGAGGAATCACCCCTACATGCCCAGACACAACCCCCCGACCCTAGCGAGGAGAGACGTCGGCTGGACGAGCTTCTCACATCATCCACCACATCCACACCCACCTATGGCTCACTACACACCTGTAAACCTGCAGTCACCAACCCCACGTCCACCTGCTGGCCATCAAGTCCCCATTAGCAAGAAGAAAACAAGAAACCCCCCACACCCAGATAAACCCCTCCATCCAAGAGCACAGAGCTACGCTGAAGCTTTAACCCGGCCCCCCGCTCCACCCTCCACCTCCAGCCCCACGCCTGCCGGCGAGTTGAGCCAGATCCGAGAGATAATGCACACACTGTGCAACCAGCTCCTGAACAGATAAGAACACACACAGTGCTCTACTGAGAAAAAAAAAAAGTGCACTAATGTAAAATGTTTTGTATGTTTTCATATGTAGCTTCACCTTATCTTCTCTCTGTCTCACCAAATAGGTTTTTCTTTTAGAATACAAATGCGTTCATTTCAAATAAGTTGCTGGAATATTCAGGGTCTTCACTCTTCAACATTTGGTTCTAAAAGCACAGACCCTGAATTTCTAAAAAATGTATTACACGAGCATTTAGTGTTTATTTTCATTGCTAAAAAAAAGAAAACGAGCAAAACGCGCGGGCGCGTTTGTGGTCCCCAGAGGGTTAATGCCAGAACTGGATCTGAACCTGATGTCATAGATCCAAAGGGCAATGAATATGTGTTTGGCCAAAACCCCCCGAGTCTCACAAGAAAACTTCCACCGAGAAACAACCTTGACCAAACCGTTAATAAAAGCGGTAGAGAGTTGGTGCAGCTCTGCCAAGCCTCAGGCCTGTACATACTGAACGGCCGGATCAGAGGGGACTCTTTAGGGAGGTTCACGTGTTGTTCAGGTCTTGGAGCTAGTGTAGTTGACTATGCCATCACTGACATGGACCCTTCCTCCTTCAATGCATTCACTGTCAAACAGCAAACTCCGCTTTCTGACCATAACCAAACTAACATCTATATCAAAACACATCACACACCAGAACAAAACAGGCCGGAAACCTGCCAAATGTATCCGGTCCAGCAGAGCTACAGATGGGCTCCAGACAGCGCAGACAAATTTGTGCAAGCCCTCAGTTCTGAAGAACTAAAAAATCTAATAAATACATTCATTAATAAGAAATTCGAAACAACTAAAGATGGTGTTAATTCGGCTACAAACGAAATCAATTACATATTTAAAAAAGCAGCATATAAAAGTGAATTGAAAAAGAAAGGCAAAAAATACACTAAAAATACTCCAAAAGATGAAAAATGGTTTGACTCAGAATGCAAAACATTAAGAAAACACCTTAGAAAATTATCAAATCTGAAACATAAAGAACCAAACAACACTGAGATAAGAACTGAATACTTTTCTAAATTAAAAATATATAAAGACACAATTAGAGTGAAAAAGCAACACCATCTGACCAAAAGTATAGAAGAATTAGAACATTCAATAAATCAGAATCAGTTCTGGGATATGTGTAACAATCTGAGCACAACGAAACCACAAGACCTGCCAATACAAGATGGAGAAATTTGGACAAATCATTTTGAAAACTTGTATAAAGAAATCCCATCAAACCAACTTAATGATAATTATAATCTGATCAAACAAAATCTACAAACTCTTGAAGAGACAATTAAAAATAATCAAAATCCACTTGACTTCCCAATTACACATGAAGAATTGACAAACAAACTCAAAAGCCAAAAAGGAAAGAAATCTTGTGGTCCTGACAGCATTCTAGGAGAGATGCTGAAACACAGCACACCTGAGCTGCAGGCGGCCGTGCACAAACTGTTCAACATTGTACTCAGTTCAGGCTGTTTTCCTGACATCTGGAGCCAAGGACTTATTACCCCAATTCATAAGAGTGGAGATAAATTGGACCCTAATAATTTCAGAGGCATTTGTGTGAGCAGTAATCTGGGGAAGTTATTTAGCAGTATTTTAAACAACAGAATTGTAAGCTTCCTTAACGAACACAATGTCCTGAGCTCGAGTCAGATTGGCTTCGTTCCAAATCACAGAACCACTGACCACATTTACACCCTACACACCCAAATCAATAAACACGTAAAACAGACAAAAAACGGAAAAATATTTGCATGCTTTGTCGATTTCAAAAAAGCATTTGATTCTATTTGGCACAACGGATTATATTACAAACTTTTACAAAGTGGTGTAGGGGGTAAAGTTTATGACACTATAAAATCAATGTATTCGAACAACAAATGTGCAATACGAATTGGAAACAAACACACAGAATTCTTCACCCAGAAAAGAGGAGTGCGGCAGGGCTGTAGCCTGAGTCCAACGCTGTTCAACATCTACATTAATGAACTAGCGGTGCAGCTGGAGCAGTCTACGGGCCCTGGACTCACTCTACAGGACAGGAGCATCAAGCTCTTGCTGTACGCAGACGACCTGGTGCTGCTGTCACCCACTGCACAGGGACTACAGCAGCACCTGGACCTGCTGGAGAACTGCCAGAACTGGGCCCTGGCAGTCAGACTCACCAAGACCAACATTATGTTCTTTCAGAAGAAGCCCAGATGTCAGGAACACAGATACCAGTTCAGCCTAGGCAGCACCGCCCTAGAGCACACGATGCAGTACACTTACCTCGGCCTGGTCATCACTGCATCGGGGAGTTTCAGTGTGGCAGTGAATGCTCTCAAAGATAAAGCTCGAAGAGCTCTATACGCAATTAAGAAAAAATTCCAAAACATTGAATTACCGATTCCAATCTGGTGTAAAATCTTCGATAGTGTAACTCAGCCCATTGCGCTGTATGGAAGTGAGGTCTGGGGTCCACTCAGTGATCAGAGCTACACTAGATGGGACAGGCATCCAACAGAAGCCCTACACACTGAATTCTGCAAAATGATTCTGAAACTACAAAGGAAAACACCCAATAATGCATGCAGGGCAAAATTAGGCCGATTCCCATTGATTATTAATATGCAAAAAAGATCCCTCAAATTCTGGATGCATCTAAAATCAAGTCCCACAGAATCGCTACATTTTAAAGCACTACAAACCCAAGAACTGAACCCCGAAAAGAGTCTCCTCAGTCAGCTGGTTCTGAGACTCACTAACCGGACTAACCCTACTAACACTAACCAGTCTCAGACCAGCACTGCTTCTCACACACACATCAGGACAAACCAAATTATCAAACAGTCTAAAAATACATATCTGGAACATTGGGATCAGGAAACTAAAACACAAAGTAAATTATAATTCTATCGAAATTTGAAATCAAATTATGAACTGGAAGAATATCTCCAGAGTGTGAGAGACACAAAGCAGAGACGGATCCTGAGCCGGTACAGGCTGAGTGAACACAGTCTCGCCATCGAGACGGGCAGACACAGAAAGAGCTGGTTACCCCGAGAGCAGAGGGTGTGTGTTCACTGCAGGACAGGAGAGATCGAGACAGAGACGCACTTCCTCCTTCACTGTCACAAATACAGTTCAGTCAGAGAACTCTACTTTAACAAACTCACTAACACAATACAGAACTTTACAGCCATGACTGAAGTAGATCAGTTAAAGATCCTCCTAGGAGAGGGACAGACAGCAGCACTGGCTGCCAGATATGTGTGTGTGCCACAGCCTGAGAGACGGCAGGTGAATGTGTGTGTGATGTGTGTGTCTGACCTCAGTGTGTTTCCCTACTGTCCACCACAGTGACCTTCAGTGATGTGTGCGTGTGTGTATATGTTAAAACACTGTGGTGTAAAATGTTCACAGATATTATAATTTGTTACACTGTTAATTTGTACAATTAATTTAAGTTGTACATTTAGATTTAAGTTATATTATAATATTGTATTATTTTGTACTTTATAATTATTCTATGTGTTCCAAGCTTTAGCAATATTGTAACATGTACAGTCATGCCAATAAAGCAATTTTGAATTGAATTGAATTGAATTGAGAGCGAGAGAGAGAGAGAGAGAGAGAGAGAGAGAAACTTTACTACCAGCTGTTCTTTTGTATCATTTGAGGATGATTTAGTGTAATTAAATACAGAATAGCCCCACGATTGTCCTTCTTAAGACTTATGATGGATAGATGTATTTATGTTTGTTCTGTTGCCTAATGTCTTTCCATGGTAATTTTATGCCCCCTATGGTTGTCTGTGTGAAACTGTTTTGCTGGCAAGAAGCTTCAAATGTGAGAAATGAGCAAAAATAACCTTGTCATGTAAAACATGTGTAATACCTTTCAGTTGCTGATGGTGTTTCTTCCCGGAAGTTAGGTGGGGGACTTATTGAACCGTCACTCTTCACAGACACAGAGCTGGACACAGGTGAGCCTGATCTCACACTAATATATGAGAGAGAGCGAGAGCGAGAGAGAGAGAGAGAGAGAGAGAGAGAGAGAGAGAAACTTTACTACCAGCTGTTCTTTTGTATCATTTGAGGATGATTTAGTGTAATTAAATACAGAATAGCCCCACGATTGTCCTTCTTAAGACTTATGATGGATAGATGTATTTATGTTTGTTTGGTTGCCTAATGTCTTTCCATGGTAATTTTATGCCCCCTATGGTTGTCTGTGTGAAACTGTTTTGCTGGCAAGAAGCTTCAAATGTGAGAAATGAGCAAAAATAACCTTGTCATGTAAAACATGTGTAATACCTTTCAGTTGCTGATGGTGTTTCTTCCCGGAAGTTAGGTGGGGGACCTATTGAACTGTCACTCTTCACAGACACAAAGCTGGACACAGGTGAGCCTGATCTTACACTAATATATTAGAGAGAGAGAGAGAGAGAGAGAGAGAGAGAGAGAGAGAGAGAGAGAGAGAGAGAGAGAGAGAGAGAGAGAGAGAGAGAGAGAGAGAGAGAGAGAGAGAGAGAGAGAGAGAGAGAGAGAGAGAGAGAGAGAGAGAGAGAGAGAGAGAGAGAGAGAGACGTTTAACCACTTTTTATTTTTCTATCATATTATACAATGATTATCACATTTCCATAATTCATAACAACACTTAATAACAATGAGTAATAAATAACATTTTAAATTCAATATTAATTCCTTCAAATTTTCATTGAAACATACCATTTATCATCATTATTCACAAAAATAAAATTTGCATTTATACACCACTTTAAAAAAAAAAAAAAGATTATATCATTGTTCATTTTATAAAATTCATACTGTATTTTAACTCTGGATTCTACCAAAGCTTCGAACAATTCTACTATATTGATTCTTTTATCTTCATTTTCGATTTTATATGCTTTCCAAATAGTTATCTTCGCTTGACCAATTAAAAAATTGGAGGTGGTGTAATACTTAATATATTTAAACTAGGGCTGCATGATTATGACAAAAATCATAATTGCCGATTATTCCCTTGAAATTGTAATTGTGATTATTAATTATGATTATCACAATTTACATATATATTGTGATACATATTTCATAGGCATATTATAATACATGTTTACACAAAAATTGTTAACACACACACACAAGTACAAGAATATGACTAATAGTAAAAACTACTAATAAATAAACATTAGGCCTATGCTAAAGCTATTAAATGGCAGTCCCAAACTAGTTTTTGTTAATACAATGTTGGTATGAGCCACCACAGTCATTTATAAATATAAAAAATAACGCAAAGTGAAAATAAAGTGGCATTTTAGGGTTAATATGGAAATGACAGTTACCATGGTGAATACACAATACTAACTAGAACTGTCAATGAAACATGGAAACTGCTCCTGGTGAATAGAATGAAAATCATACCTGCATGCAAATCTTTCTCAGCTAACACACGACGTACCAGACCAGTAACGTGGTTTATTGGTATTTTACTTTTATTTCGTGACTTACTAATTTACAACGTAACGAAGTTGCATGCTCATAGTTTCCTTTGCACTTTATATACAGTGAAGAGATACACAGCGCGCGCCGCCGCATTTGCACGTGCAATTGAAGAGTGTACGCTATTAGCAGGAAAGGAACATCCGTTTTTCTGAGATGAAATACTTTTTATTTCAGCGTACACTTACGTCACTGCCTGGTAGTTCCTATTGTGCTGGGTTTTCTTAAGTAGTCGTGATTCGCCTCTCATAACATAACATGCTCTAAACACACGCACGCAGAGTGGATTTACTTTTGTAATCGCGGCTTTGAGCGATTACGTAATCGTGGCATCTGTAATCGTAATCGCGATTAGAAATTCGATTAATTGTGCAGCCCTAATTTAAACCCAAAAATAAATACTGTTTTGGAAAAATTCCAACCAAAACCTTCAAATATATTTTCTAAGAGATTCAAAAGAGGTACAATTCTGTAACAATCGAAAAAAATGTGAAACACAGTGTTCGATACATTACAAAATTGACAAACTGAAGATGTATTAAAGTTGCACTTGAACAAAAATGTTTTTGTTGCTAATGCGCAATCGAGGATACGCCACTGTAAATCTCCTGATCGTTTTGGCAATGGACTTTTAAAACAAACGCCATGAAGGTAATTGAACATCAGGGACAGATAAATAACTTTTAAATAATAAATAACATTTTGTATCCGTCTTATTTTTTAAGTTGTTCACAAAATCTTGACTTCACACAAGCTATATACAAAAGTCGCTACTGCTTTCTGAAAATGACGTATGTTGAAGTTCTTTTAAGGAAAGAAGTTGCCTCATATCCCCATTATCCTGCCAATTATATGGTGTTACAAATAATTCAGGAAAAAAAACTTTGATTTAAACCATTAACAAAATAATCTTCAAGACATTTGTTAAATGATATAGGAAATGATGATTTTAACTTGCTTAAAACATTCTTCACTATCCTTTCTGACTTCCTGCCCATTTGTTTAGTTATTTCTTGTGCACAAAACCATGTACCATGTTCTGTATCAACTAAATCTGCCACTTTTAAAACACCAGATGAAATAAAAGTGTTAATTTCAATATTTGGCAAGTTAGACGGATGACATAGCCATGAATTATGAAAAAGTGGTTCTTCAAGACCAAAATGATTCTCTCTCTCTATCTTAAATATACTCCATGCTCTTAATACAGACTGATAGAATCCATTTATACCCAAACCTTCAATTGCATTGTTAGAAATAAGGAATAATTGTCTATCAAGTCACATTTTACTAACTGCTCGTAATACTGCTAAACCAAACATAATCCATGGTTGCGGATCAGTGTTATACAGCAGTTTTTGAGCTGATTGTAATCTCATAGCTTTCCATTTAGCAGTTAGATCAATGAGACCTTGACCACCCTCAAACAGGTAAATTCAGTAAGCCTGGATGAACCCAATGATGTCCTCCCCAGAAAAAGTTCACAAAATGTTTCTGGAGTAGCTGTCCAGCTGGAGGGTCTAAAACAGTCAGTCGATGCCACAACATTGAAGCAGCTATGTTATTTATCACTAAAACTCTGCCTCTACATGATAACTGTGGCTGAATCCAATTCCATCTCTTCAATCGTTCCAATATCTTTTCAACCACTCCATCACAATTCCTTGTCATATACTGCTGAGTGCCAAAAAAGATTCCAAGGATCTTCAATCCCTCTGTGTTCCAGTGGCACTGTTGTGGAAGATGAGGTGGAACTTCTTCCTGCCACTGACCACAAAGTAATGCTTCCATTTTATTTCAATTTACCTTCGCTGAAGATGCTTTTTGAAACCAGTCCAGACACTTGCTCAATTGGAAAATGTCTTCTTGAGATCTTATTATGACTGTAACATCATCAGCATAGGCAATAAGCCTTACTACAGTAGTTTCTGATATATTGGGATTGAGGACTGAAATACCTTGTAGCTTTTCTCTTAGAACTCTCAATAAAGGTTTGATAGATATTGCATATAAGAGTCCTGAGAGGCTGCATCCTTGTCTTACGCCTCTGCGCACAGGAAAAGTTCATGTTAATATTCCGTTTATCTTCAACATACTAAAAACATCTGTGTAAAGTATCTTGATCCATGAGATGAACTGTTCTCCAAATCCAAAAGCTGATAAGGCATTAAAAAGATATTTGTGGTCGACTCTGTCGAACGCCTTTTCCTGGTCAAGTGATAAAAGGCCCACATCAAGTCCATAAATCTCAGTAAAATGCAACAAATCTCGCACAAGAAAAACGTTATCAAAAATAGAACGTCTTGGAATACAATAAGACTGGTCTTCATAAATTATTGAAGCCATAACATTTTTCAAGCGGTTTGTTAATGCCTTTGAAAGTATTTTATAATCTATTCTTAAAAGGGAGATAGGGCGCCAGTTCTTTAAAAGTCCTAAATCTCCTTTCTTTGGCAATAACATAATTATTGCTCTTCTGCAACTGAGAGGAAGAATTCTTGATTTTTCACATTCAAGAAACACAGAGTGCAGATCTGGTCCAATCAATGACCACAAAGCCTTGTAAAACTCAGAAGTCAGTCCATCCAATCCTGGAGATCGTCCCACAGACTGCTGTTTAGCAGCAGAATCTTCAGAATCACAAGGTTCAACACTATACAGTTCTTCATAAAAGGACAAAACTTGTGAAGTAATTTCTCTCTTATCTGTTGTCTCTCTTCCATCAGACAATTTAAGATGACTAATTAACTTCTTTTCTCGAACCTTTTTCTCTAAAGCAAAAAAGAATGATGTTGAAGAGTCCATGTTGTTAAAGGAGAACTCTGGTCAATTTTAACATTGAGCTCATTTTTTGTCAATTTGGAGTGCTGTCAGTACAGAGAACAACGACAAAAATCGATGTTGCCTACACCATGTTATCATCTTTTTAAAATTTGCACCCTGTTGACTTCAATGGGGCAAGTTTTAAACCTGCTTTTAGCCTCTTAACATCCTTCATGTGTCATTACAAGTGCACAGCCAATGTGAGTGATTCCTTCAGAGTGAACACGGGTGAATCTGACTGCAGTAGATGTGAAAGATATGGATAAAAATGATGGTAATTCAGCTTGCGCACGTACCTGTATTTACTTTCCGTTTTCGGTCGAAGTCCACAGTAGTCGATTGTCGAGTTCACACGCGTGATCATAGGTAACTAAGCAACATTGGAAAACTCGACAATCGACTACTGTGGACTTCGACCGAAAACGGGAAATAAATACAGGTATGTGCGCAAGCTGAATTAATATAATTTTTATCCATATATTGCACATCTACTGCAGTCAGATTCACCGTGTTCACTCTGAAGGAATCACTCACATGGCTGGTGCACTTGTAATGACACATGAAGGATGTTAAGAGGCTAAAAGCAGGTTTAAAACGTGCCCCATTGAAGTCAACAGGGTTCAAATTTTAAAAAGAGGATAACACGGTGTAGGCAACACCGATTTTTATCGTTGTTCTCTGTACTGACAGCACCCCAAATTTACAAAAAAATGAGCTCAATGTTAAAATTGACCGGAGTTCTCCTTTAAGCTGAGTAAATCTTTTTTGTACTATTGTTCCTCGATCTCTTTCTTCATGCACATTTTTCAGGAGAAAATGATATTGTTCAAGCAAATCCACACTTGTTCCACCGCTTTCACTTATAGAGCTATTCAATCTTATAATTTCTTGTTCCAACTGTTCGATTTTCTTCTGAATTTCATTTGTATTATTTTTTACTGTTGGCAAAAAGACTGAATATGGATTTTCCCAATGTCCCACCACTGACTTAGGGATCTAACTCTGTCTTTCTCTCTCTCCAAGCTCTCCAAAAGAAAGCAAATAGATGTACAAATGTGTGATCTCGCAACAAAGTGTTATTAAATTGTCAATAAGATTTGAAGGTATTACTCGATGTTGTAACTATAACAGAGACATAGAAATGGTCAGAAATTGGAGTAGGAACAATCTTACTATAAAAAATGTTTCCTCTTCGACATTTCTGAACATATATTCGATCTAATCTAGCGCCCGATATTGTATTGGAATTCACTTTCAACCATGTGTACAGCCTACTTTTGGGGAAAGATTCTCTCCACACATCTACAAGGGAATAAAAAGTTACTACTTTCTTAAGAGCTTCAGCGGAATTAGAATGCGGTTTGTTGAAAATCCCAATTAGTCACCCTCCTGTCACTCAATTTGGGAGACACGCCCACTTCCTGGAACTTCCTTCACCTGAGGATAATTACCAATCAACCTCACTAGTGTGTCTCTCTTTGTGCTGACTGCTTGCTCCTCTGCCTGCTGTGTCTATGACTTTGTAAGTTTATTTAAACCTTTTGTATTGATATTAATTTAATAACTGTTGATTTGTTTAATTTGGTTAAAGATTTTCTTTATGGTTATGTGAATGTATAATTATTAATATGATTCTTTGTATCAGTAAAGTTATCTTTGTTTGATTGTAGATACCAGCAATATGCAGCAATTGTAAAGCCACATTAAGGAAATGAGATAAGGAAGAAAGAAAGCAAATGGCAATAAATCAATTGAGAAGTAACTCCTGGACTCATTCCTGTGTTCTAATCGACACACCATTCTGGTAGCACTCATCCTTAACCAGCCAAACACCAAATATTTTACATGGTCCTTCGAGCCGGAGAGGCTGCTGGAATGGAGTCAGAAGATAACCCTGGGAAACTGAAGCGTTCAACTAGGCATGTGAGGCCTCCTGTGTGGCATCAGGATTATGAAATGGTACATCCCCACTCTTCTCCTACAAATGTCCGAGGTCAATTACAAGGAGGAATAAATCCAGAAGCCCTGCTACCACCTGGAAACACTGATGTGAAGTCTCTGACCGAGGAGGTCAAACAGATGAGAGGCATGTTGATGAATTTGGGAGAAATGATGAAGAATATGCAGGAGTCATGACCAAGGCGAATGTTTTTCCTTTAATTCTGATTCACAAAGCTTGTGTGCTGCATCTCCTGAGAGACGGGCAGGAGAGAGAGATCCATCAGTGGACTTTAGGACATCCTTTGTGCAGGAGCTAGGAGAATGTCTGCGTCAACATCAGGAAAAGAGACGAAGCCTGCCTCTCCCCTCTGTTACGTCCCACATAAGTCTAGGGGTAAATGGGGACGCAACAAAAGTAAAACCAAATTTTAAAGAGCGTTAATCTAAGTCCTGCCACAGCACCACAAGCCACAAGTATCCAGAAAAGGATTTTATTTCACAGCTCGTGGAACAAATATAAAGAAAAACACAAAAGGAAGCAATAGTTTCAGGAGAGGATAAGGCCAAAATAATAAACAAGACAATATAACTGAAATATTTACCTCTAACTAGACTAACAAAGAAAAGAAAAGAAAAATAACAGAGTTATACCCTAACTCCCTTACTAACCCCAAAACAGGAGAAAACAGGTTAAAACAAAAATGGCATCCACCTCCCTACAGCTTCCAAATAAAACCAATAAACCCAAAACACAAATGAGCAAACATTAAGGTAGCTGCTAAAGAGGATGTTAATAATAGCAGCTATTAATCAAGCAACAAACTCAAAAGATAAAGAATATATCTCTCTTTAACTAACATAACAAAAAGTAAGTATTTGAAAAAGTGTCACAATGAAACAATAACAAGAAAAACTACAATACCAAAAAAAGAACAATCAGCAGCCCAATAACCACCAATTGTAGCTGCAACAACAGGCTGGGCAGGAGAAAGACAACGCTCTGGAGAAAGCTCTTGGGGGAACGTTTTCTCGCTGTCTGATAGCTGGAGCTCTGCTTTTATGCTGGCTCACTCTTAATTGGTAAGCAGGTACAGCTGGGGGCGATCAGCTACCTGCCAGGCAGATTCAGTAGAAGGAGCAAAAGAAAGAAAAAAAAAGACAAGACACATTAGAAGTAAATATAAAATCAAATCACTTCGTCTCTGGACGTAACACCCCCACCCGTAGTTACAAACCATGATCTCTCTTGGTTTGTAAAAAAAAGAAATAAGACTTACCACACATTTTATGAGCAGTTTAGTCATCAATATGAGCTCTTGATAAAGCATCTGCCACTACATTGTCCACTCCTTTTTTATACCTTATATCAAGAACAAACTCTTGCAGAATAAGAGACCATCTCATTAATCTCTGGTTGGAGTTTGCCATACGAGACAGGAAGACGAGAGGATTGTGGTCAGTGTATACGATAATAGGACCCATATTACCGTTACATAGATAGACCTCAAAATTTTGCAATGCTAACATCAAGGCAAGAGCTTCCTTTTCGATGGTGCTGTAGTTTCTTTGGCATTTGGTGAATTTCTTCGAAAAGTAGCACACTGGATGTTCAATTCCCGCCTTGTCTTCTTGCAGCAACACTGCCCCGGCTCCAACCCCACTAGCATCCACCTGTAGCTTAAAAGGTAAATCAAAGTTCGGAGCAGACAACACAGGAGCATGACATAAAAGATCTTTAGCAGAATCAAATGCAGCTTCACACTCAACATTCCACACAAATTTCCGTTCCGCTTTAAGGAGATCAGTTAGGGGGGTGACAACAGTGGCAAAGTTCTTACAAAAACCACGGTAGTACCCCGTCATCCCCAGAAAACGGCGTAACTCCCGCTTATTACTTGGCCGTGGGAAGTCCAAAATAGCCTCTATCTTAGCCTGCACAGGCCGCACTTGGCCCTGGCCAACTAATTTGCCAAGGTAAGTTACTCTTGCCTTAGCAAACTCACACTTAGCCAAGTTTAAGGTCAGATGGGCTTCCAACAATCGTTTAAACACCAACTCAAGAGTTTGTACATGTTCCTCCCACATTGCAGAGTAGATAACTATGTCGTCTAAATAGACTTCACATTTGGACACACCCGACAGTACCTTCAGCATCAACCGCTGGAATGTTGCTGGTGCATTTCGCATGCCAAAAGCCATAGATGTATACTGCAGAAAACAATCGGGGGTCACAAACGCCGAGACTTCTGAGGCACGAGGTGTCAAAGGAACTTGCCAGTATCCTTTTAATAGATCCAGCTTGGTAACAAAGCTAGCTGATCCCACCCGTTCAACACAATCCTCAATCCGAGGAAAGGAATCAGCCTTAGTTACAGAGTTCACCTTCCTAAAATCAGTACAAAATCGCCACGAACCATCAGGTTTGGGTACAAGCAAGCACGGTGAACTCCACGGACTTTGACTTGGCACTGCAAAACCGTGATTCAACAAATATTCTACCTCGGTTTTCATAACCTGACGTTTGTTGGGATTTACACGGTATGGATGCTGTTTGATAGGGCTACATTCACCAACATCAATGTCATGAGTGACCATAGTAGTTTGTGAAGGTACATCATTAAACAGCATATGATACTTTTCAATTAGCTGAACCACACGATCACACTGGGCTGCAGGCAAATAAGATAGATGTGACTGCAAGTTAGACAAGATGGCAGAGTTAGACATTGTACCACATGAAGCAATGGCATCTTTACACCAAAGACCATCTAAATCAGGAGAATACACAGGAGACAAATTAACAGCAGTGTTAGCAACAACAGGAAGAGGGTCAACAGGACCAGGCTGAGACTCAACACCATCTCTACTAATGTAAGCCTTAAGCATATTGATGTGGCACACACGAATCTTTCGCCTGCGATCGGGAGTAGAAACTGCATAATTTATGTCATTCAACTTCTTCTCAATCTGGTAAGGTCCAGAAAATCTTGCCTGCATAGGTGAACCAGGCAAAGGAAGCAGTACCAAAACCTTATCACCAGGCTGGAAATTACGCTGAAGACTATCCTTGTCATAGCGAAATTTCATCTTGGACTGGGCTTCAGCAAGATGAACTCTAGCTAACTCCCACGCTTTATGTAGATGCTCCCGTACAGTACTCACATAGTCTAGCACAGACTTACGAGGGGATTCCTTAGCTAGAAACTGCTCACTCAGAAGTTTTAATGGGCCACGAACTACATGGCCAAAAACCAGCTCAGCAGGACTAAATCCCAGGGATTCTTGGACGGTTCCCCTCACAGCAAACATCAAAAACGGCAAACCCTCCACCCAATCTTTACCAGTCTCCAAGCAATACATTCGCAAAAGAGACTTCAAAGTCTGGTGGAACCGCTCCAGGGCTCCCTGGGTCTCTGGATGATATGCAGTGGACAACTGGTGCTCCACGTCCAACTCTTTCGTTACCTCCTTAAATAATTTAGAGGTAAAATTGGACCCCTGGTCACTTTGAATGACTCTTGGCAAGCCAAAAACTGAACAGAACTTAATGAGCTCACGGGCTACGATTTTAGCTTGGATAGTCCGCAGAGGAACAGCTTCAGGGTAACGAGTACTAGCACACATAATCGTTAAAAGGTATTGATGTCCAGATTTAGCTTTAGGCAATGGGCCTACGCAGTCAATAATAAGCCTCTCAAAAGGTTCTCCAAGAACTGGGATAGGCTGTAGTGGAGCAAGTGGAATTGTTTGATTGGGCTTTCCACCTAACTGACAGACATGACATGAGCGTACAAATCTAGACACAGCGGTTTTCATGCCCGGCCAAAAAAAATGTCTGGCAATTCGATGATATGTCTTGGTGACACCCAAGTGTCCTGAACACACATGCTCATGGGCCAATTTCAAAATCTGATTACGGTATGCCTCAGGTAACACAATTTGGAACACCATCAAAAATTCTGCATCTTTAGCACGTGGTCTCCACCAACGCATGAGAATATCATCATCCCAAAAATAACCCACTGCTATCTGAGGGATTAAGGCCTTGTCCACAGTACCACCAATACATGTAGCAAGTGTTGGATCAGAACGTTGCTCAGTAGCTAACTGGGTTCTATTCACTTTTAAAGGAAGTTTATCTTCACCACTCCTGCCACTTGCTTCTATCGGAACAGGACTAATATAGAACTCACTCTCTACAGTCTGTGGGGAAGACAAAAAGGAATCAGAAAGATCAATCACATTTTCAAAGTTCTGTGATTGAGCACGAGTTACGGCGCATGCCGGGAAGGTAGCAGAACACTGAACTAGGCCGTTTTGAGCAGACCAACCAGGATCTTCAGACACAATTGGGGAAGGAAAGACTTTGCCACCTGCTAAGTCATTTCCTAAAATCATGCTTACCCCTTTGACAGGCAGTTTTGATCGTACTCCAAGGCTCACGCAACCAGAAACAAGATCAGACTTCAAATAAATGCTATGCAATGGAATGGAAATGCAGCCCAATTCAATCCCACGAACTAGCACGCTAGAACCAGTGTACGAGTCAGCAGCGAATGGAAGCACATTATCTAAAATTAAGGACTGTGCAGCTCCTGTATCTCTAAGCATCAAGAGTGGCTTAAAGTCAGAATCTTCAGAGAGAGCTACTGAGCCCCTCATTACAAATGGGCTGAAAGTACTCAGGCCAGATTGTAAATTAACAGCACTCTCAGGAACAGCATTGATGAATGCTACGCCCTTACTTTTAGCAGAGTTTTTCTGTTTCCAAGCTTTGCAATTTGAAATAAGATGCCCTGGGTCAAGACAGTAAAAACATACCCTCTTATCCTCAATTTTCTTGGAGCTTTGCAAAATCGGTTTAGCAGGGTTAACCCCTGACCAATTCTTAGCGACTTTCTCCTCGGAGGAGAAAGTTTTAACAGAACGCATCGAAGGAAAAACAGTTCTATGTGTAAGCACATACTCGTCTGCTAAAACTGCGGCCTCAACAAGCTTACTCACTTTTTGTTCATTTATGTGAACTACGACGCCCTCAGGAACACAACTTTTGAAATCTTCCAGCAACAAAAGTTCCTGAAGTTCTTCAAAAGCCGTGACCCTGCTTGCGAAGCACCACTTCTCAAACAGTACCCGCTTTACTCTTGCGAACTCAGTAAAAGTTTGGTTAGGCAGCTTCAAACACAGCCTAAACTTCTGCCTGTACGCTTCAGGTACTAATTCATAGGCACGGAGCACAGCGGATTTAACAGCGTCATAATCTAAGGAACTCTCAACTGGCAATGCTGCACATGCCTCTTGAGCTTTGCCAGCAATATTGCTCTGCACCAAAAGAGCCCACAAATCCTTTGGCCAGTTCAATTTTGTGGCAATACGCTCAAATGCAACAAAGTACGCATCCACTTCACCTTCACGAAAGGGAGGGACCAATCTCACGTACCTACTCACGTCAAAACCTGTTTCGACCGGTACCGAAACACTGGATGAAGAAGGACGAGACCTAGGCAACGGAACCGGCCTACTGTGAAGAATCTGAGCTTCGAGATCCAACCTCCGAAGCTTAACATCTCGATCAGCCTCAATTTCCAGAGCCTTCAACTTTAACAACTGAGTTTCATGCTCCTGCTTCTTAAGCTCAAGCTCTAATTCTTTTAAACGAAGCGGCATCAAAGGATCAGGACTCAAATCGCCACCTTTACTATGAAAAGAAATAGGCTCTCCCGACACAACTTCCACGTTAGAATCTGCTGGCAAAATACCCATTTGGACAAGCCTTCGGTACAACTCATCTTTGAGGCATTGCTTCTTTGCCTCCTTGCTGACAGGAATATTAAAGAACTCTGCAATCAAAATCAGATCTCCTTTCCTACACCTGTCAAACTCTTCCACTGTCGGAGACAAAGTAAACTTAACCAAATCAAATTCCATTATTCAATTCATAACATGTACACTTCCTCACCCGCACAAGTTCGAAGCTGCTGAAAAACTCATGATACCACAATTCCACGAAATAATTAAACAAACGGACGAGCCCCCAATTGTTACGTCCCACATAAGTCTAGGGGTAAATGGGGACGCAACAAAAGTAAAACCAAATTTTAAAGAGCGTTAATCTAAGTCCTGCCACAGCACCACAAGCCACAAGTATCCAGAAAAGGATTTTATTTCACAGCTCGTGGAACAAATATAAAGAAAAACACAAAAGGAAGCAATAGTTTCAGGAGAGGATAAGGCCAAAATAATAAACAAGACAATATAACTGAAATATTTACCTCTAACTAGACTAACAAAGAAAAGAAAAGAAAAATAACAGAGTTATACCCTAACTCCCTTACTAACCCCAAAACAGGAGAAAACAGGTTAAAACAAAAATGGCATCCACCTCCCTACAGCTTCCAAATAAAACCAATAAACCCAAAACACAAATGAGCAAACATTAAGGTAGCTGCTAAAGAGGATGTTAATAATAGCAGCTATTAATCAAGCAACAAACTCAAAAGATAAAGAATATATCTCTCTTTAACTAACATAACAAAAAGTAAGTATTTGAAAAAGTGTCACAATGAAACAATAACAAGAAAAACTACAATACCAAAAAAAGAACAATCAGCAGCCCAATAACCACCAATTGTAGCTGCAACAACAGGCTGGGCAGGAGAAAGACAACGCTCTGGAGAAAGCTCTTGGGGGAACGTTTTCTCGCTGTCTGATAGCTGGAGCTCTGCTTTTATGCTGGCTCACTCTTAATTGGTAAGCAGGTACAGCTGGGGGCGATCAGCTACCTGCCAGGCAGATTCAGTAGAAGGAGCAAAAGAAAGAAAAAAAAAGACAAGACACATTAGAAGTAAATATAAAATCAAATCACTTCGTCTCTGGACGTAACACCTCACCACCAAGGTCGAGTAGACAAAGCACTCTTCCATCTCCACCGGCCTCTATGCTTCCCACACCCTCTGCCCGATCTAGTAGAGAAACACCGGACATGTATGTAGGCCCAAATGTTCATGCACGTCCTGAGCCACCAGTTCCTTGTCAGAGGAACTCAACTTTACAACACCCCTTGAATGTGAATCCGATTCCACATTACCTGAATTGGCCACGAGGTGTCAATCAAGACTTATCTCAAATCTACGATTTTGGTCATCCAGGATTTTATCCCAGTCACCCTCAGTTAGCGAGGAGTGATGCCCTCCAATATAGTCAAATGTCAGGAAATGCTTTCTACATTTCAGGCCCTCCATGGATGCCGCCGCTAATGTCAACTTACCCATCTTATGTTCAAAACAGTGGAGTATTCAGGCCTCCTTATTTCCCTTATCCTTTTCCTAATCTGCCATATGCTCTACCTGTCCATCCAGAGTATGTGGCTCCAATAGCTGCCGCACCACAACCTCCTCAGGCTCCCCCCAGGCCTGTACCAGCCCCACAGATTAGAGTGACAGCTCCTGCTACTGACCCCATAGTCATGCCTGCTCATTGTTCTCGCCATTTGCCTCTGGCCCCAGCACTAGTTGATCCTGGTAGGCACATAGAAGAGTATGCAGCCAGTCACCTTAGAAATGTTCAGTGCCATTCTGTTGCTGATATGATACCTACAGAGCTCCCTTTGCCGCTGGTCCCGTCCAGCCCAGAGCTTCCTTCGCCGCTGGTCCCGTCCAGCCCAGAGCTTCCTTCGTTGCTGGTCTCGTCCAGCCCAGAGCTCCCTTCGCCGCTGGTCCCGTCCAGCCCAGAGCTACCTTCGCTGCTGATCTCATCCAGCCCAGAGCTCCCTTCGCCGCTGGTCCCGTCCAGCCCAGAGCTCACCTCTCCGCTGGTCCCCTCCAGCCCAGAGCTCCCTTCGCCGCTGGTCCCGTCCAGCCCAGAGCTCCCTTCGCCGCTGGTCCCGTCCAGCCCAGAGCTCCCTTCGCCGCTGGTCCCGTCCAGCCCAGAGCTCCCTTCGCCGCTGGTCCCGTCCAGCCCAGAGCTTTCTTCACCTGAGGAGGTGAGGTCTATTATAAATGCCCTGCGTGTCACTTTAGGAACTCAAGTTGTGACCGAGGAAGTCCTTCACACTGTAATTATAGAAATTGAAGAGAGAATGAATTCAAAACCCCTTGGCTACGTGTCATCGAACATCTCGGACACGGATCCGATAACGCCAAATATTCTTCTGATGGGGCGGCGAGACACGTCCCTTCCACAAGTAATGTATGCTGACTCTGAGCTCTTGACCCATAGGAAGTGGAGACACAGCCAGATCCTTGCCGACAGGTTCTGGGTTAGCTTCATCAAGGATTATCTCCCAAGCCTTCAGTCCCATCAGAAGTGGAAAATGGATGGTCCCTCTATCTCTCCTTCTGCTGTTGTCATGGTGATTGATCTCCAGCTCCCTTGTAATTCCTGGCCCATAGGGACAGTCACCAAGGTCCTGCCCAGTTCTGATGGCCGCATTCGAGTGGCTGAGATGGTCATAAATGGTAAACAAAACTGTTGATTTGTTTAATTTGGTTAAAGATTTTCTTTATGGTTATGTGAATGTATAATTATTATTATGATTTGTAACAGTAAAGTTAGCTTTGTTTGATTGTAGATACCAGCAATATGCAGCAATTGTAAAGCCACATTAAGGAAATGAGATAAGGAAGAAAGAAAGCAAATGGCAATAAATCAATTGAGAAGTAACTCCTGGACTCATTCCTGTGTTCTAATCGACACACCATTCTGGTAGCACTCATCCTTAACCAGCCAAACACCAAATATTTTACATGGTTCGTCATGATTCCTATCAACTGTTTTATTAAAATAATAACTTAATTTATTATTTTATAATGTTTCCTGGGGTGCCCTTATAATGTTAGTATGTTTTTTAGATCAAATTTTTTTATAATTTAGAAATAAAAGGCATATTTCCTAGCCTGATTTCATCCCCTGAATAGAACGCTCTGTTTGAAGGGGCGTGTCTCTGTGAGACTTCAGTGTAAACGCCCTCTGCTGTGATTGGCTGACATGCTTGCCTTGCATATGAAATATCTGGCATTACATGTAGAACTATCTGGAAAACTTTTACTATTACAGCTATTATACGTTTTTACTATTACAGCTATCGGGATTAACGAATCGTGAGAAGTTTAAGTATTTAGATCTATTTCAATCACATAAAAGGTTGCAGTGATGAGCACTGAGCAGATGACAGCCTGTTGATCGCGTGAAAAAAGATCTTATCATTACAACGCAGTTTCTGCACTCTCACTAATGATTTCACCAATGCAAACATGACGTATATAAATACAGTAAGAGCTTCGTTGTGCAGTGTAACAGCGTCATTGATTTCATAACGAGTTTTGGCAAGTGTCCAGATAAACTCGCGCTGTGTGATTGACAGCTTGGGCGATTGGAAAGGGATTGTTCTTTGATCGCTTTCTGTATATTAATCACAGTTTAAGTAAGATTATTTTCATCCTACTAAGAGAAACGATGTGAAGTTGATCGCTACTTCCATATTAAATCACTACTTACCGCTTGCTGGAATATAGTTGAAATAGTCCCCTTCGTCAGTATGAAACGCTGACAGAAGCCTGCTTGATATTATCCCAGGTTAGAAAAACAGTCTGTGGCGTAATGGACAGAGCAAACTAACAACTTCGAATTAAACTTTTGCGGTATCCGATTATAGATAAACATCAACCACGCCTGTTGACATTTCGCCATCAATACGCCTGTGTTCCTGTGGGCGGAGGTTAGTCAAAACACGGTTCTAGTGGCGTCATTAAAGAAGGAAGTAGGTCACGTGTTGACGCCGAGCAAGATGGCTGCTTAGGTTGAGGGCTGCGGCGCCACGAGTTTACATTTTGTGTGAATATACAGGCATTCGCATCTTATTGCATTGTTTTTTTTTTCACAAGTTGCCTATAATACGTGTCGACCACTACCGATATGCCAAACCCACGGAAAAACGAAAATGCATCTCAACAGCAGCAAAGTGCTAGGGCTACCGCTAGCTCAAAAGCTGCCCACGCCTCTCCTGCATCGCCAGCACGTGAAGATGCCGATGAGTCCATCTCCACTGCTAAAATACACGAGCGTCTTCAGAAACTATCAGATGAACAAACCAAGCATTTTGCTGACATTCGCAAGGACGTTTCAGAAACGAGAAGAGCTGTTGAGGCGATTGAGGGTAAGCTAGCCGACATGCTAACCAGGATAACCAGTGCGGAGGTTCGTCTCGATATGCTGGAGGAGCTGGAGAGGCAGCGCTGCGACTCCCCCCCGGCTTCGGCTTCGGAGGTTGAAAAATTGAGCGCCAAACTAACGGAGTACGAGGATCGGGAAAGGCGAGTTAATCTACGCATTTATGGGTTTCCGGAACGTGTTGATGATAAAGATGCCATATCGTTTTTGAGGGTCACTCTCCCCGAAATCCTCCAGGCTGACTTCCAAGGGGGCTTAGATTTGGAGCGCGCTCATCGATCGCTACTACCAGCTAAACCCGGAGCCCCTCAAAGGCCATTCATCGTGCGGTTCCTGAGGTTTCAACAGAAGGAGCGGGTGAGACAACTTGCTAGAGAAATCGGGGACGTCAATTGGCAGAATCATAAGATAAGCTTCTATCAAGACTTTTCTAAGGCCACACAGGAGCGTTGACACTCTTTTCTGGAGTGTAAACGTCTGCTTCACTCAGCTAAGATCCCGTTTGGCATCGGCTATCCTGCAGTGCTTTCATTCACAACGCCAGGTGGGATAAAGCATCGCTTTGAAGATCCTAAGAAGGCCTTGATATGCATTAAAAACCTTTGATTGTCATCCGCGGTGGTGTACCTCTCCCCAAGGTTTTTTTGTTTTGTTTTTTTAACGTTGCAGAATGACTCGGGTAAGACAATGTAATCTATGTTACGTTCTCCATCTCTCTCTCTGATTTACATTTAAACTAGCGTTTCGGTTTTATAATACTGGCGGTTGGAGATGTTTATTTTTTACTTTTTTAATGTTTTTTTTTTTGTTGTTGTTTATTATTAATTTATTTATTTTGCATTGTCTTGCATTACTACATGTAATCTACTTAATAGCATAGGTCTACCATTCTATGTTCATTTTATTGTCCTTAGTGCTGTTTCTATAGGTGCATTTATTATTAATATTTATTTATTTATTTATTTATTTTTTACATTCTGTAGACTGTGGGAATACTATAAACAGGTAGGCTTTTTCATTACTGCCTGGGTTGTAGGTCATGTATGTATGTTGGGTGGGGGGCGTGCCGTGGTCTGTTAAGAGTATACCTCATTGTTATATGGCAGATGTTTTAATTTTGAAGAAAATGTTCTCACTGCTGCTATTTCGTTCTTTGATTATTAGTGGTGCCGCTGCCACTCTTGAGTGGCCAGAAACTCTTAGTTCCTTGAGTTAGTTATCCAGTTGTGGATTTATCAGGGAGGTTCGACAGTACCTCGTTTCTTCACCTCCCTTTTTCTTTTTGGGTGTTTTTGATGGTTTTTTTTTTGTCTTTCCTATTTGCGGGGTGTTTTTCTTTTATGGATCCAGACTTCTCTTCTGTGGTTGTGGGGACAACTCCATTTTTTTTCTTTCTTCCTTTTTCACAAATTTTTCTAGCATATGACAGCTCTTAATATTATTTCAGTCAACGCCAGGGGTCTTAACGTTCCACACAAAAGGACCACTGTACTAGAATTTCTCCGGAAGGAAAATATAGATTTTGCTATGATTCAGGAGTCACATTTACTGTGCAAAGATGTGGGTCGATTAGCCAATAAGTTTTACCACCCTATTGCAACTTCATCTGCAGCTACAAAATGTAAAGGGGTAATGGTTTTGTGCAAACGCAAACTAAAATTTGATGTGATTGACTCTTGGGCGGATGATGCAGGTCGGATAGCCATTGCAAAGATTTGCATGGATGGGAAAAACATTGCACTTATTTCTGCTTATGTCCCTAATGCATTTGACCGCACTTTTTTTCAATTATTAACTAAATCTTTGCTTGATCTCACAGGGTTTCATTTAGTTCTTGGGGCGGATTTCAATGCGGTGTGGGACAGCGGAATGGACAGAACAGGTGGCAGCGAGACTAGGGACCAACATCTTGCATCTGAGGCGTAGCGCCACTGGGCATCCGATACAGGCATGGTCGACATTTGGCGTTTGTTAAACCCTTCTTTAAAAGACTTCTCATTTTACTCAGCGAGACATAAATCCTTCTCGAGGCTAGATTTTATCTTTGCCTCAAAAGATTTTTTTCTAAATATTCAAAATGCGCACTACATTCCGGTTACCTGGTCTGATCACAAACCCATATATTGCTCAGTTACTGTTCGCCCATCTTCCACTAAAGCCCCCAGGTGGCGCTTTAACGCTTCTTTACTGCGAGATGATTCATTCAAAACTCAGTTTGAAACAAATTTTAGCGAATTTTTGGAATTTAATGTCGGCTCTGTTCTTGATCCAAGGATACTTTGGGAGGCAGTAAAAGGCTTAAAAGGAGTAACACTACTTTATATGCCTCAACACGAAACAAAGCACGTGCAGCCAAATTGGAAGCTTTAGAATTAAAATATGCCACCCTTGATGCTTCCCTGCAACTTAATTTTAGCAATCACACAGCCCTACAGAAGGAACTGATCAAAAAAGAGATTAACTCCCTTCTGAGGCGTCGCTCAGAATTCCTCATGCACAAAACAAGACAAACTTACTATTTTAACTCTTCTAAACCCAGTCGTTTACTAGCAATGAAACTCCGGACGGATGAGCACTTTGCTGATATTTTCTGCATCAGAGACAAAGACAGTACTATACAATGTGACCCAAAGAAAGTAAATGCTTCTTTTGCCTCCTTTTATCAGGAGTTATATAATTCGGAAAGTAATTTTGATAAACGTGTCTGTGATAATTTCCTGAATGACGTTAAACTATCCCGCCTTAGTACTGATGATTCCATAAAGCTAGATCGCCCTATCACATTGCAGGAGTGCGAGGCAGCTGCTAGGGACATGCGTAAAGGTAGATCACCAGGGCCAGATGGAATTCCACCCGAATTTTATCTTACCTTTTGGCCCCTGATTGGTCCGCTTTTATTGGATATGATCCTTTACTCAATCAGAGTGGGATCATTTTCTAGGGATGTCAATTCTGCATTAATTTCACTGCTTCTTAAAAAAGGAAAGGACCCAGTTGAGTGCTCCAGCTACAGGCCTCTCTCGCTTTTAAATGCAGATTTAAAGATTTACGCAAAAATACTGGCCCGACGGCTTCAAGGTCATATGACAGAGCTGGTTCATAGTGACCAGACAGGGTTTATAAAGTCTAGACTTGCTACAGATAATGTTAGAAGACTATTACACATTATAGATGGTGCTCAAGGCTTGAGTTCCCCTGCTGCTGTCCTTTCACTAGATGCAATGAAGGCCTTTGACCGCCTGGAGTGGCCATTTCTGTGGTCAGTGTTAGAGTTCATGGGGGTCGGTTTACCGTTTATTAATATGATTAAGGTCCTGTATAAAAACCCAACAGCTGTAGTACTTACGGGCAAAATTAGTTCTTCTCCCTTTGCTGTCTCAAGAGGATCAAGACAAGGCTGCCCTCTTAACCCCCTGTTATTCGCCCTTTCCCTTGAACCACTGGCGCAAGCTATCCGCGGCTCACCCACAATCTCTCCAATTTCCATCAGAGGAACACATCATCATGTCTCACTGTATGCTGACGATGTTTTATTGTATATAAACAACCCAGTGCAATGTATCCCACATGTTTTGTCAACCTTTGACCTTTATGGCAAGCTTTCTGGTTTCAAAATAAACTGGCAGAAATCAGCTTTGCTACCTTTAAATCAGGCAATGTGTAATGTTCCCATCCCTTCATCTATTCCAGTCACTAAAAACTTCACTTATATGGGGATAGATATATCTTCCTCCATACAGACAATTATTAAAAACAATTTTTGTAAAACACTTAAAGTTGTGGCGGACCTGGTCAGGTGGTCTGACCTGCCAAATTCGCTTCGTGGCAGGGTAGTCAT
>NW_028296444.1:70000-126704 GCF_964197995.2 Scardinius erythrophthalmus
AGAGAGAAGGGCACGGAGAAATTATTCTAGCAAACTTTATTATTGAAGTTTGCGTACAAGCACTGGTGTGCAAATAGGTATATGTGTGTGTGTGTGGTTTTCGCTTAGGTTACGCACACGAGAGCCACCATCCCACAGAATGCGGAGTCGGGAATGAGGAAGTGATGCGCTCGGAAAGTTGGCGTCGTCTTCATCCTCCCAGGCTGGCAACCGCACAAGGCGCACGACTGGCCGTAGGTAGGTCTGTCCCTTGATCTTAACTTCAGCTGCCCTGACTCGTCCATCCGAACCGGAACAGGTCTTCACCACTCTCCCGATGGGCCAAAGAGCTCTGGGTAGCTGCGAATCAACCACCATCACCACCTGGCCAGCAGTCAGATTGTCTGTATCCTTGTGCCACTTCGACCGCTTCTGAAGGTCCGGGAGGTGGCGACGGATGAAGTTGGACCAGAAATGGTCCGCCAGGATCTGGCTGTGGCGCCATCTTCTTCTGCTGAGAAGGTCACTAAATGCGTAGACAGCCTGTGGGAGTGATGCGTCGCGGCGTCCCATCAACAGTAGATTCGGTGTGACGGGATCTGGATCCGCAGCATCGGAGGAGATGTACCCAAGCGGTTTAGCATTGAGTATTCCCTCCACTTCAATCAGCACTGTTTGCAGCACAGGTTCGGCGACGGTGTGGTCCTGAAGGATGACTTGGAGAGCTGACTTAATCGACTTGATCTCTCGTTCCCACGTTCCCCCAAAGTGTGGAGACCCAGGGGGGTTGAAACGGAACTCGATTTGCTGTCTGACCAGCTGTTCTTGAAGAGGAACTTCTAAAGCGGCAAAACTGGCTTGCAGCTCCGCAGCTCCACCTCGGAAGTTGGTTCCTCTGTCAGACAGGATCTCAAATGGCTTGCCTCGGCGAGCGATGAAGCGGCGGAGAGCCATGAGGAAAGCATCAGTGTCTATGCTCTCAGTAGGTCAAGATGCACACAGTTCGTCGTCATGCACTTGAAAATCAGACCCCACCACTTCTCTGTGCGCCGGCCCACCTTGACGTTGTAAGGGCCGAAACAATCGACTCCAGTCGACCAGAAAGGTGGCTTGTATAAGCGGAGTCTGGCAGGGGGTAAGTCTGCCATCTGAGGCACCACTGGAGTAGCGCGCCATTTCTGACATTCAACACAGCCGTGCTGATGACGCTTGATGGACTCTCTTCCCCGGAGGATCCAATATCTTCTCCTCATTTCAGCGAAAACCCGCTCGGACCAGGATGTAGCAGTTCACTGTCATATTTCTTAATGAGCAGCTTCGTAACATGAGATTTGGGATCGAGGATGATAGGATGCATCGCATCTGGGTCAAGATCTTCTGTTCTGCGTAGTCTACCTCCCACTCTCACCAGGCCAACAGCTTCATCATACTCTGGAGCAAGCATGAGCAGGCGACTCAGTCTCGAGATGGACTTACCAGCAGCAAGAGTTTCCACCTCTTCAGGGAAGGACTCACTCTGGGCTTGTCTGAGGACATGTAGCTCTGCTGTTTGGACGTCAGCTGCTGTCATGGTAGGGCTGCTCTGGTCATCAGCCGCCCCGTGAAGGCTCTCATGGGTAGCCTTGAGAAGACTGTCCCAGTTGTCTATATCAGACCTGAGTGTCGTGGTCGGAGAGCAGGTGGTGGCTCCACAGAACAATGTCTTCCGAAGTTCATCCTCGTCAGCTTCTTGGGCTTCTATTAACTGAAGCACTGGCCAGGAGTCTGGATGTTGTCGGAGGAATGGTGGACCTTGGCTCCACCGGTTCGCCTGGCTGAGCTCGAGCAAGGGTTTGCCGCGAGTAAGGTCATCGGCTGGATTGTCAGTGGTGCTGACATACCGCCAGGTCGAGTTTTCAGTGAGCTCTTGAATTTCTGCGACTCTAGTTCCTACAAAGACCTTGTAGCGACACGAGTCGGAATTGAGCCACGTTAAAACTGTCATCGCGTCAGTCCAGAGAGTGACTTGCTGGGAAGGGAGTGACAGTTCTGTCATAATGACTTTAGCCAGCTGGGCTCCGGCTAAAGCAGCACACAGTTCGAGGCGTGGCATGGATAGTTGTTTGCGAGGGCTCACTCTTGACCGAGCCATCACAAATGCAATGTGGACTTCACCTTGATTGTCTTGGGTGCAGAGGTAAGCGACGGCCCCGTAGGCTCTTTCAGAGGCGTCGCAAAAGATGTGTGCCTCTCGTTTGGGTGGCCCAGTGTCTGCTACTGATGGGACATAGCATCGGGGGATTTCCACTTGTGGAAGATGGACTAGTTCACTCTCCCATTGTGTCCAGATATCCAGCAAAGCCTCTGGTCTGATCGGTTCATCCCAGCCAACTCCCACTCTCCACAGGTCTTGAATCAGGATCTTTGCTCGTGTGGTGAATGGAATTAGGTATCCGAGGGGATCATATTGTGTTGCCATCACCTTGTAGACGTTCCTCAGAGTTGGCTGTGAATACTCTACTGGTCTGTGGCGGTACCCAAGGCGATCGGTAAGGCAGTTCCAGCGAAGGCCTAAGGCTGGCTCTTCGGGATCTTGTCGAGGCTGAGAGAGCCACAACTCGGTGCCTGCTGCTTTCGCTTCCAATGGAAGATGCTCAACAACTGTGGGGGTGTTACTGGCCCACTGCCTGATGTCAAAGCCTCCAGCTGAGAGCAGTTTACGCATCCGGTTGATAATGGTCTTGGCTTCATCAGCGTTCGTGACACTGGTCAAACAGTTGTCGACGTAGAAGGCAGTCTCCATAAGGTGTAGGATGTCCTCATGACCACTGCTGTTATCCTTCACATGCCGCTGAAGGGCGTATGTGGCACAGCAGGGACTGCATGTCGTCCCGAATGGCAAAACTTGCCACTCATACACCGTTGGTTCCTCCTCCCTCTTCATACCTCTCCAGAGAAAACGGAGAAGGGGCTTGTCTTCTGGTAGCAGGCGAACTTGATGAAACATCGCTTTGATGTCACCACTGATAGCCACACTGTGTTCTCGGAACCGAAGAAGTACATCGAGGAGAGTAGGACCTAAGGTCGGACCGGGCAGCAGTTGGCTATTGAGACTTTGACCGTTGAGCTGGTAGGAACAGTTGTAGACAATCCTCGCCTTACCGTTGTGGTGGACAACGTGGTGCGGCAGGTACCAGGGCTCTGTGGAGCTGTCTACTGTGTCAGGAGGTAGAGGTTTGGCGTAGCCCAACTGTTCAAGCTTCTGTATTTCTTGACAGTAGGTGTTGGCTAGAGCAGTGTCTTTGGCTAGACGGCGTTCTGTGCTCCGTAGCTGTGGGAGCAATGTGTGCGTTTGGAGCCCAGAGCGTGAGGCTAGCTTTGCGCCTCAGTAGAGGAGTAGCATACCTTATTACTCCATCCACTTCTACCTTGACTGTGCGCTGTTCCAGCAGTTCTAGGGCCTGCTGATCTTCTTTGGAGCGGATTACAGTCTTGGCGTTGGCATACGGGGTTATGTCAACTTCCCACAGTCGTTCAACGTGCCGCTGCAGCTCTGAGTTAGGAGACATAGTGAGGTAGCAGTGAGAGTGCTCACCAGTGAGGTTGAGGTTGGCGGGGCCTTGCAATGTCCAACCAAGAGCAGTACACACAGCTACAGGACTCCCAGGAGGACCTGCTCGGACCGGTTGTTTGGGCAGCAGCAGATGTGGAAAGTCAGAGCCTATCAACAGAAGCGGCTGGACCTTGTCAACCTTCGGCAGAGGAAGACCTTGCAGGTGGGGGTATCTGCGCATGAGTGACTTGACAGGATAGCTATGCTCAGACAGGCTCAGCTCACCAGCAGTGAAGGCATGAAAGATGTGGTATCTTTGTTTAGGAGAATGAGCTGGGGAGATGTTGAAAGAGACAGCGGCTCCTTGTAGATGGATCACCTCATGGCGGACAGTACGCAAAGGCAAGCTTTCAGGCTCTTTGGCTAAATGGAGATGCCGGACTGCTGAGGGAAGGATGAGGGTTCTCTCTGATCCGTCGTCCAGAATAGCGAAACCTTCCAGAGAGTGCTCGGCATTGTGCAGACGCACCTTAACTAGCTTCAACATGACTCTCTGCGGACGACTAGGACGGTCAACGTATATGGTGTCGGGAGCAGAACTGACCATTAACACTTTCTTAGCCTCTTGGGAACACACTTCGTGAAGCACGGTCAGGTGTTGCTGTTTGCACACTTGGCAAGGCTTCTTGAGAGTACATGCCTCAGGTTTATGGTCCCTGCCACACCTCCAACAGCCTCTGTCTTTAATCCAGGCAGAAATCTCTGATGGAGTGAGCGTTTTGAATTTGGGGCATAAGCTGAGGTAATGCTCACGGGCGTCGCAGTACGGGCAGTAAGGTTTCACACTGGGTTTACCTTTGAGTGACTTTGTGCTGCGAGCAGGATCTGGAGGGGCTACCTTAGCTTGGCTCTCAGTGTTGTAAAACACGTTGGATGAAGGACCCTGGGATTTCCTTTGGCCCTTGACTGGCTTAGGCTGGTCTTGGAACATCAGAGCTGCTCGAGATGAAATGCGCTTTGCTTGTGACTTTAACTGAAGCCAAACAGAGAAGTCTTCAAGCGTGTAGGTCTGATCAGTGCCGGTCCTCAGGATGCCTCTGTTTATGCTGTACTCCACAAACGCGTCTCGATAGTTAGTAGGCAGTTTGCTGAGCAGCCTGTCGACGTGGGAGCCGCATCGCAGTTCGTAGCCATTCTCACCCTCGAGGGAGCGGAGCATGCCAACTAGACCTTGTACTGATAGGGCAAAGTTGTCAAATGCCTCTGGATCTCCAGATCTTACGTGAGGTGAGTTTAAGATGGCACCCCGCTCGCTCTGCACGAGCTGACTCGGTTGCCCATATTTATCTTGGAGAGCCTGGAGGGCTGAGGTGTACGGCTTTGGATGGTACATGTAGGCTTGGGCTAGCTTGTAGGCGCTTGGCAGTTTCAAGTGATCGAGGAGGACTTGATATTTGAACTGCTCTGTGAGGTGAGCATGTGTATTGAGCAGATTGTCCAAAGCCATCTTGAGCAGGGCAAAGTCTGACTCTTTACCTGAGGTGAAGTGAGGTAGAGTAGGTCTAGGAAGGCCATAAGATGTGGCAACTAGGAGCTCCATGAGGTCTGTACCTGGCGCTGCCCTGTCATCTAGAGGCTCTGTGCCCTGTCTCGGCAAAGGTGGCATGGCGGGGTAAGGATAGGACAGCGTGTTAGTAGCTGATAGCACTGGCTGTAGAGGTGTAACAGGTGGAGGCACATATTGGACCTGGGCTTGGCTATAGACCATCTGTGGCTGGCAAAGTGGGGCCATATACTGTTCTACTGACAGTGGCGGAGCACGTGAGGTAACGGCACTCACGGCTGGTCTGGAAGCCGACTGCGAAGCTGGGTTGATGATTGCAGGAGGAGGAATCATGGTAATATGCGTAGGCTGCGGCTGGGCGAGTACACTAGTAGTAGTATAAGCACTCACTTGTGGAGTGGGCTGGACTGATGGAAGACTGGTCGAGACAGGTGGACTAATGACTGCACTGGAGACTGGTGGCAGAACATGAATAGATGGAGTAGAATGGAGCAGTCCATGTCCACATTGTGAGTGGAGTAGGAGAGGCTGAGCTTCTGATGAGGACCTTAGGTTGTACTCACATTCACTGAGGGGCCTGGAGGAACTGGGACTCTTAATTCCTTCTTCCTTCAGGAAAGACGTGATAAGAGCTTCTTGCGCCAATTCCATCTCTTTCTCTTTCAGTCGCCGTCGCAACATCTGATGCCTGGTGATAGCCTCTTTACTCTTGTATGCCATCTCTGCTTTCTCCTCCAGTCGACGTCTCTGCCGTTCTTGTTCTCTGAGAAGTTCATCCTTCTCATCGAGGGCATCTCTGGCTTCTTTGTCTAGAAGATTACACTGCTCGTCCACTAGCGTCTGCTCTATAATCTGCCGCTGCACTTCTGCTAATTCCATCCGCTTGACCTGTTCCTCCAACATGGCACTCTGTAGCTCGGATAGCCCGTCTGCAACAGACCTCTTGGTTGATGAGGCAACACTGGCTCGAGATCTTGGTCTGCTACGATGAGAAGATACCAAGGATCGACATGACTCTGCTCTCACAAATGGCAGTGAAAGTGGATCAGGGATTGGGATGTCGTGAGCTGGGGCTGCTGCTCCGAGTTCCTCAGCTTCGGTGGAAGGAAGTACTGTGACTCTCGGTGTGTACCCAACTTCAAAGTTTGCAAGGGATGCTGGTAACTGTATTTCCCGCTGGGGTCGAGAACGCACTGCTGGATCTGCAGATGGTTGTCCTGGCTCCATATTGTCTCCAGAAAGCTGTCAAATCCGGCTCGAAGGACCATGTGATAGAGTGGAACACTCTGAAGGGGGTAATACTGGTCTGACAGTTTCCTTTGACAGGGCTCCGGTCAGAGAGAAGGGCACGGAGAAATTATTCTAGCAAACTTTATTATTGAAGTTTGCGTACAAGCACTGGTGTGCAAATAGGTATATGTGTGTGTGTGTGGTTTTCGCTTAGGTTACGCACACGAGAGCCACCATCCCACAGAATGCGGAGTCGGGAATGAGGAAGTGATGCGCTCGGAAAGGTAATGACATCACTACAGTTTCAAAATAAAACGACAGGAAATAAAAGACTTTCCGACAGAGGGAGAAAAAGTTTAAATCTGATGCTGCACAAAAACTAACAATGCATCAAAACCAATGTTGTTTCTAATCTTTGACATGTCCAAGACTGTGATAAAAGGTAAAAAAAAAAAACCAGTCCACAATCACATTTTATATTGAAAATGAGTCATTTTGTGTGTTTTTTCCCCCAAATCAGCGGCATCATTTACGAATTTGGCAATTAAAGAGTTAAAATCCTGAATTTTTTTTAAACATTTAGTATTTTTGAGCAGGACTGAGGTTGATTAATAGATTTATGCAAAAAAAATGAAAAAAATATTTATCTGATACATTTTTACAGCAGTTTAAAGTAGTGGCTGTTTTCAGCCACGAACATAACGAAAGGTAGTAAATTTGAACAATGCACAAGGGTTAAATCTGGAAAAAAAATTAAATTGTGGATTCCGTACACCTTTAGTTTCATCAAGGAAAGCACTAATCTCTCTTGTAGAATAGACTTTTGTTTCATAGGCACTCAATTCTGATGTGCCTGTTTGAGAATCAATGTCTCCCATTTCTAAAAAACTCCCTACACTCTCACATTCATCTGAATCACTATCAGACCTGGCGACACTAGAGCCGACTGTAAACGACTGACTACAATTTTCATTTACTTCATCTGATTTATCATCATTTTTGCAATTTGTTTCTACGTAAGCTACTCCATCAATAGATCTTCATCTCTGTTTTCAGACTGAGAAGGTACTTTTTGTGCTTCTTTCATTTTTTTCCCCCTACAGCATTGGCACTTATAGCGCCATCTACTTAGTCAGGTCCGAATCTTCAAGATTGTGTAACCCTGTAGGCATTTTTGAGGAAAAGTTGTTATACCACATTTTTAGAAAGTTCAGTGTCTCCTGAATAAGGATCCACCGTATAACATTGAAATAAGGGTCCCATTTTCTTGTAATTGTTATTGAAACAATAGGTGCATTATTCACAGCCGAAACACTACAGGTGGATAGGGTAAAATTTTTAAGTTATAGATATCACCATAAAACCTTTCCAGTTTTTCACTTACATAGAGACAGACATTTTTTGTATTACAAGTTTTCTGAAATGTCATGTTTACATATGCAAATGAGGCATACCACAATATATATATATATATATATATATATATATATATATATATATATAATTCGAGGGGCAGGCATACCAGTACGCGGTTCTCCCTTTCAGGCTAGCCCTGTCTCCTCGCGTCTTCACGAAGGTTGTCAAGGCAGCCCTTGTTCCTCTCGACGACTGGCTGATCCTAGCTCACTCTCGAGACAAGGTTTGCGAACACAGGGACCTAGTGCTCCGGCACCTAGCTTGTCTGGGCCTTCGGGTCAACTGGGAGAAGAGCAAACTCTGCTCCGTGCAGAGGATCTCTTTTCTCGCTATGGAAATCGACTCGGTCGCCATGTGCGCGCAGCTTACGAGCGAGCGAGCGCGCAGTCACTGCTAACTTGCCTTCGTCAGTTCGAGGGCAAGAGTGCGGTTCCACTGAAACTATTTCAGAGGCTCCTGGGGCATATGGCATCCGCAGCCACAGTAACGTTGCTCGGTTTGCTTCATATGAGACCGCTTCAGCTTTGGCTTCGCGATCAAGTCCCGAGGTGGGCATGGCAACACGGCACGCTCCCAGTCCCAGTTACTTCGACCTGCCGTCAGACCTTCACCCCGTGGACGAACCTCAGTTTTCTATGGGCTGGAGTGCCCATAGAACGAGTTTCCTGGCATGTTGTTGTATCAACAGATGCCTCCACAATGGGCTGGGGCGCCATGTGCAATGGACATGCTGCCGCGGGCTCCTGGACAAGACCTCAGCGCCTTTGGCATGTCAATTGCCTCGAGTTGCAGGCTGTACGTCTCGCCCTGCACCGCTTCTGTGCGTTGCTCAGGGGTCAGCACGTATTAGTCCGATCAGACAATACCGCCACAGTAGCGTACATCAACCGACAAGGTGGTCTGCGCTCCCGCCGTATGTCGCAACTCGCCCGCCACCTCCTCATATGGAGTCAGAAGCATCTGAGGTCGCTTCGAGCCATTTATATCCCGGGAGACCTGAACCGTGCAGCCGATCTGTCTCTGTTTCAGCGTCTTGCTGGAGAATGGAGACTCCATCCCCAGTCGGTTCAGCTGATTTGGGATCAGTTCGGGGACGCTCAGGTAGATCTGTTTGCTTCTCACGACTCGTCCCACTGCGACCTGTTTTATTCCCTGACCGAGGGCACGCTCGGCACGGATGCACTGGCGCACAGCTGGCCGCGGGGCCTCTGCAAGTATGCGTTTCCCCCAGTGAGCCTTCTTGCGCAGACTTTGCGCAAGATCAGGGAGGACGAGGAGCAGGTAATTTTGGTTGCCCCGTATTGGCACAACCGCACCTGGTTCCAAGAACTAGTACTCCTCGCGACAGCACCTCCCTGGCCAATTCCTCTGAGAAAGAACCTGCTTTCTCAGGGACGGGGCACCCTATGGCACCCTCGTCCCGATCTTTGAAACCTCCATGTGTGGTTCCTGGATGGGACGAGGCAGGTTTGAGTACCCTACCACCTGCGGTGGTGGCTACCATCACTTCCGCTAGAGCATCGTCCACGAGACATGCCTATGCGTTGAAGTGGAACCTCTTCGTCAACTGGTGTTCTTCTAAACTTCAAGAACCCACGAAAGGCCCGATCAGTGTCGTGCTTTCCTTCCTGCAAGAAGGGTTGAAGCGAAGGCTGTCTCCCTCCACCCTGAAAGTGTATGGTGCCGCCATTGCCACACATCATGATGCAGTTGATGGTAAGTCCATTGGAAAGCACGACCTGATCATCAGTTTCCTGAGAGAAGCGAGGAGACTGAATCCTCCTCGCCCTCCTCTCGTTCCTCTCTTGGGACCTCTCAATGGTTTTAACTGCTCTGCAGAGTGCTCCCTTTGAGCCTCTGCAATCAGTGGAGCTTAAGTTCCTGTCAATGAAGACAGTGCTCCTGGTTGCATTGGCCTCCATCAAGAGGGTAGGGGACCTGCAGGCATTTTCGGTTGACGAAGCGTGCCTGGAATTTGGACCGGCTAACTCTTACGTGATCCTGAGACCCCGGCCTGGATATGTGCCCAAGGTTCCCACCACACCCTTTCGAGACTAGGTGGTGAACCTGCAAGCGCTGCCCTCGGAGGCAGACCCAGCCTTGGCACTGCTCTGTCCAGTACGCACCCTCCATGCTTACGTAGACAGAACGCAGTGTTTCAGGACTTCAGACCAGCTCTTTGTCTGTCATGGTGGGAAGCTGAAGGGAAAGGCTCTCTCCAAGCAAAGGTTGTCTCACTGGATAGTGGACGCCATTGCTTTGGCTTACCAGCAGCAAGGTCGACCATGCCCCCTTGGTGTGACGGCCCACTCCACCCTCTTGGGCTCTAGCGCATGGCGCCTCGCTAACAGACATCTGTAGAGCTGCAGGCTGGGCGACACCTAAAACGGCCTCTGGGCGACCCCCACGTGTGTAGTCCACTGTAAGCCTCTCTGAGCATGTGTCTTTCCCTCTGCAAGCCACCTTGCCACCCCTGGGTTTGAAATATTCCATCTGCGGCTGGACACCCCAGTGATTCTCAATATGCAGCCCCCTGGGGTCATGTGTATTCCAAGTCCCCCACCTTCGGGCTGGGCACAATTGCATATTTCCACTGATATATGCTTCCCAGTGTACCTTGGTACCTTGGCATAATTCCAGCAGCCATTAAAAACTGTCCCTTTCATGTTAATGTTGTTTTTTAATTGTTTACATGTTTAAATATTCTGAGAATGCATAGTTTAGTTCTAATGTTTAATGTTTAAACTGCAATAAATGCATTAAAAAAAAATATTTTATTTTTTTTGGCAGCCATTTTGTTTTTATTGTTTATGCCAAAACAGTGATGTTTACAACTTGTTATACGGCAGAAATGGATTCAGCACCTAAAAATCATATAGAAACAACACTTGAAGTACTTTTCCTCAAAAACGCCTACTGCATCTTATCCAGGGCTATTTATCTATTTTGGGACTCGACTATTATGATGGATAGATGTATTGTTTGTTCGGTCACCTAATCAGGGTGTCTACAGATATAAACAACTTAAATTTAAGACTTTTTAATGCCACCTTATAATGCCACTTTGAATGAAATTTAAGACCAAACCTGTGATGGAAATACACATTATATTACATACGTACAGTATATGTAATATTTCATGTTTAACCTAAGTAATTGAAGTAATTTAATATGAACTAGGGCTGAGTATTGACACAAATTTCACAATTCGATTAGATTTCGATTCAATATTGATCAATTTGGATATCAGGTAGGCTACAATTCATGGCAAATTTTCCCAAGGAAAACAAAACTCTTACATAATGCTGTAAACTATGGGAGTCAGTTGTAGCCGACTAGGCTTCATTAGCCTACTATAAAATTGAAGGTAAAAATTAACAGATTTTTATACACTTAAATTACACTTTTATTTTTATAATAATAAAGTTATATGAAATATAAACATTTAAATGGTGGCTGTCATAAAAACTTGCCATATTTATTCAAACATGCATTAAATATTGAAGAACATTAAAAAATTATAATGAATATGTAATATGATGCATATATTCATCAAAATGCTCTTCTCTAGAGTTCATTTTTCTAGCTGACTAACAAGCTTATGGTCACTGGATATGGTTTTTCTGAGGTAAATGTGACGTTATGACATTGTTTACAAGGTGTATTACTGACGTCTTTGCACGGTTGAAACACTGATTGAGCAATGTTTATTTTGCGCTGTAACTGGTATTATTACGGGGAAGAGAAGATCATGTGCTGCTGCTTCTCTTGAGCTGAGCTGAGCCAGAGCTATCTCTACGCCACAGCGCCAAAACACTTTTTATGTTTTTGAATTTAGTAAGAAAATGGACTTAAATTGAAATCTGAGACTTTGTTTAATATCAATAGTAACAAACTACAAAGATTATTGAGATTTATTGGATGGGATGCGCGCTACAATGTTCCATTCATTCATAAACTGAAAACAGGATTTAAGAATCGATATCCGTTCGTAAAAATGAAAATTTATTAAAACAGAGAAATCAATATTTTTTTTACCCAGCCCTAATATTAACTACTTGTTTATTGAACTAATATCAATGTTACATTTGCAATCGTGAGAATATTCAGCAAAATAGCTCCTGTCATGTTATGTTACTTAACTATATCATATGTTATAAACATTTAGAATTTTTACCTCAGTATTTCTTCTGTGAGGTTTTATTTTGTGTGCTGTTATGCTCATTTGTTTTGATTTCTCACTAATCTCTCACTGAGACAGGCACCGCGAGCCTCAACAGCGCTACCAGAAATACATTATTATCAATCGCTGTTTATGTAATAAAATCAGAATCATTCTCGCGATTCGATGCTTCACTGGTTATTTGACAGACATTGGGTCACAGAAATTTTAGCGCTAATGTGTCCAGAAATATTTAAGACCCATCAAATTTTGTTATAAAATTAAATTTTTATAAACAATAAAATCAATATGGTTTATGGCACTTTTTTTTCACTCCACAGAGATTCGATTGGATGGAAACAAGCTGTTTGTTCTAGAATTAGTGTAAATTGTGTAAAACATTAGGAAGTTCTAAACTAAATTTCTGCGCACAACAATAGTGAGAGCACTATTGCACTATTGAAGCACTCCTTGTTACGGTTGATTTTTGATTCCTCACAGGGAAAAACCTGAAACTCCAGTAGTGTTTAAAATGATTGTGTGAAAACGGCTGCAGTCTTACCTCTGTTTCTCTGACAGACTCATCTTAGAGAGAGAGTCCTTTCCTCGCTCCTCCGACATTACTGCAGCTAAACAACCAGTGCAAACAGATCAGCACTGGTTTGTAAAACAGTCAGCTCAACATGACCTGGAGGTGACAATATGTTAATGAGATGTTACAAACAAATATACTGCCATGTAGAGATCGTTCATTAAGGGATAATTCATGACCAGCTGTAAATTAAATGATTTTAAAGCACAGCATGGAGGCAAATAACCACATGACATAAAGCAGAGTGCATTCAAATTGTTTCATGCACAGCTAGCTGTGGATTTCCCAGTACTGACAATTTAAAGCTGTTATTGATGTTTGCCGTGCAATATTTGACCTGAAGGTACCTTTTTTTTTTTTTTTTTTTTATCACCTATATGGCTCATTAGATCTAGCATTCTGCCTGCTTCGACGAATCAGACACGGAGATGAAGTATTGCATAAGATTACATTTATTTGAATGAATGAATCATGGCATTTATTTGAATTCATTATCGAGGATGGGGGGGGGGGCATATCTCTCTATTAATTGAGCATTAGAGAGTAATATAGCTAATGTAGCCATTCAGTAGTGAAGCATCTTTATTAATAAGTCAGAGGGATGCGTTGCTATCATCGCTGGCTTAAAACTTCTCACAACACGTCTAACCCAGATTGCACAGGTATGTCTCTAAGATGCCTGTTAAAGAACGCTTAATGTGGAAACATCAGATAAACGTCTTAATGAAAGCAGTTTTTCATACATTCTAAATCATAAACTTAATCTTAAATATTTTCTAAATGTCTAAAATCTAATCTAATCTAAATGTCTTAGAGACATATTGCAGATGAGCAACTACAACCTGCAGATGTAAATGTAGACATCAAAAAGTCTCTGTTGGACGTATAGGCCTACGTGTGCTATTAGGGAAATTGAAGAACATTAAGAAATGGACATTATAATTAGGCTACTGTGTTTAAAACTTGAGGTGGCAAACTGAACTCATATAAAGTTCATAACTTTCTGTATTGCATTTCATATTTTTTTTTTTACACATTTATTTCCAAAACTGTTTATTACTTTACTCAGTTATTTTTCTTTTCATTTTTTATTTGATCATTGCCCCAACTTCACAATCTATTTTATTATTTTTAAAATTGTCCTAAATTTATTTGTACTTTGAGAAAAATGTATTATACACCGAATATATATATAAAATGAATATCTGTGTGAACCAAAATATTATATCAGCTTATTATTATTATTAGTAGTAGTAGTAGTATTAATTATATTTGACATAAACTAACATTCACTATGAGATTTATCTTATCTCTGTAGGTCTATTTTAAAATACTTTCGATTTCGATCACAAATCATTATCACAAATCAACTGCCCGAAATGAAAAAGGAAAACCCTTCTGAAACGTATTATTCGTTTAAAATAACCCTTTCGAATAAACTTCATGTGTTAACTTTCATCGCCTTCAAAATATTTATTCGTCTAAGTTCATTTCTAGCAGCTTCTGCGTCTGTTTGGAGTAACGGGCCTATAATACTTCCGGGATAAAACAGGCCTACTTTAACTTCGAATTTTAAATTACGGTGATAAACAGTATAAAATCAATACTATATCTCCCAAAATGAATGTAATCAATAAAGCTAAAACTTACTTGAAGTCTGAACAGAATTTAGACTTTAATTTCATTTCAGTCCTTCAGAGTGTTCGCTTGTCACATAGTACGAGTCCAAAGCAAAGTACAGTAACAGGTGGAAGAGATTTCTCGTCTGTTCATAACTATTAACTGCTCAATATGACTTCCTCCTTTTGCGGAAGCATGAAGCCACGCTCGTGCTGAGAAATGTGGTGATGGAGAAATGGCGGCAGGTGCACAGTTAGTGGGGGCACCCCCTGTTTCACAGGATTGTAAATGCAACGCAAATTTTTGTTCATTACATTTATTCATTTTTATCATTTATTTGTAATAAACACTTTAGCGGGCTATTAAAAAAGTGTTCTTTATATGTTAAATTATGGTGTGTTTTTTTGTTTGTTTTTACACGCTATGTTATGACAGTGTAAACAGCTCAGTGTTTGTGCTGTTTAAACGAGTGTTCTCACTGATACGCTTGTTGTAATTCACGAGTTTTATAGTATTTTATTTAGTCTTAATATTATTTCTTATTCAAAAGTGGTTTTCTTTCGTTTAACACTTTCGGTTTCGTTTCTAAAATCTCAATGCGCACTTGCTCCTCATACTGCCTGTCACGTGACCTTTTTTTTTTTTTTATCCACAAGTCTCAAAATCTACTGGTACTGTAATTGCATTAGGAGAAAACAAGGCAAGGGATGATCACACCAAATAGGCTATTGATTTGATTTACTATTTTTAATTAATTAATAAAATCTATTATTTATTTTTTGCATGTCTTTAGCTTGCGTGAGATGGCCTCTTCTGGGAAGACCCTGTTTACTCCTTGCATTAAAACCAGTGCTCGAATTGAGGGGGGGCTGGGGGGATCCGGGACCCCCCATAAGGTATTAGGGACCCCCCATAAGAAGTAAAAAATAGAATTAGGGGGGTCCCTCGGATATTTTTATTTTAGTAAAAATAATAATGACAAATCAAAATAAATGCATGCAAAGGATACAGTAAATATCGTGAATTGATTATTTACAATAATTTATTTTAAGTGTGTTTATAGGCTAGTTGTCATGTCTCTTTAAAATGTAAACGCCCCGCCTAAAGAGAGCTGTGCGCGCGCATGACATCGTCGACTGACAGGACTGTTTGTTTGGCGCCGCTCCGGTGAAGCTAATTTTAGCTTTTAAAATATGGAGAAAAATAAACCTCCACTCGCAGTCGGGAAGAGAAAGCTTCTTACTTACTTTTTTGAGGGGTAATTGTCTCTCGCTATATATCTTTCTACTTTATATCTAACATTTATCCACTCCATGTCGGGGCTTTTATATTCCTAGCATATATTCAACATTTAGGCTTACGTTACTATGGTTCTACAGGAGTGCTAGTGCTAGAGATCGCGATGAAGATGGATAACAGATTTTTAGTAATTATAAAGGGAGCGCTCGTTGTGCGCTTTCTATGCTTTATATCCATTCAGAATTTGTATTTATTTGTATATGACTTGTTTTTCATGCTGCTAGGACCAAAGGCTGTATAAACACGGCAAAGTTTTGGGAATTACATAACTTACGCATTTATGCGGGATTCACTCTTGAAATAGCAATGATTTATTTTGATTGCCATAGTATTGTTTGTTTATGAATAAAGCAGCCTTTTTCACTGAAATGGTTGAATAGTCTGCTGACTCACTCACTCATGACAGTGCTTTGCCGCCACCTACTGGACGTAACTATTTAAAAATCGTATGTGCTGAAATAGTTGAAAAATCCCAACCAACACACAGGCTGACAGCCTGTTTTGCCACAATTTATAATAAACAAGTTTCATGCATTTAATCAAGTCTTTTGGAACAAACATTATCACAGTGTCACATCAATCATGGACATCCCTATGTTAAACTTATAAACTATTCCAAAGACTGTATCCTGTTTGCCCAGTTGTCCTGCACTCTTTGAGTAAAACTCCTGCACCTGGGTTCATACTACATCATTACAGCCTGATAGTATTTTTCCATTCTTTTGCTACTGTTTAAGTAATAAAAAAAGTTGTGAAGATAGATATCCTTTTGAAGTTACTGACTGCTCTCTTTTCACTGCTTTCGGAGACATTATGAAATAATTATCCCTGTGCCACTGTTGAATCTGAAAGTGATACCATCCAGTGAGACTGAAAGCCATCTGATTATTTTCTACTGTTTTTGAGACATTTCAATGTATTTTGAAGTCACTTGCTTTTACGGGTGTTCAAGTGCCTTATATGTAGTGGCCTGGTATATTTGCCATAGCTGCCCTTTTGGGTCTGCTGCTTTGTCACCCTCTAAATCCATATTACTCAAGTAAGTAATTTAAAAGAATATATATATATATATATATATATATATATATATATATATATATATATGTGTGTGTGTGTGTGAATTCAAGCGTTTTCAATAAATAGTATATATTTATGCATATTATGATCAAATATATTGTATATTTTGTATAAAGTGTATATTGCGAGACTAACCAACCCCCCGCCCAAAAAAACTTGGGGACCCCCCATAAGACTTGACTCAATTCGAGCACTGATTAAAACATACTCCACATGGTGGGGCAACATTACAGTAGATATTGGAAATATGTGAACATGTTGTTTTTTTGTTTTTTTTTACAGTCTATGGTGTGAACACACAAAAGACACATTTATAATAGGCTTATATTTATATATGTATGTAAATTTTATCTCTCGTTCTCTCTAAGTAAAGGGTTAAACTGCACACTCACTCAAATATTTTGATTATTTCCAACGTCATACATGATAAAACACATTAAAAACTTTTCCCATATGGTTTGAATGTAGATTCTGGTTTGAGTTGTTTCTTATAAATGAGATGATCTAATTATCTAATTTATATCTTAATATACATTTTTCTTAAAATAGCTTACTGATCTGGACTAAAATGTAGGCTATGTGCACTTAATGTGGGATTTATCATACTTATACTTTATCTTTACCAAGTTCTCTTTAACTTGCATCTCATAAAGGTGTGTGTTTGCTAGCTACTTAAGGAAATGAAAATCTCTCTCTCTAAACACCCATCTCTTTTTTAGAGATGTTTTAATGTCATTTTCAATTTTCTCTGCACAGTCCATCATCAGTGGCCAAAAGAAATCGAAGTGGCTTGACACTTTTTCCAAAAGTGTTCCACCAACAAGTGCCTGTCCGTTGTGCTTTGTGGATTGTTTGCATCAATTTGCTCCTGATCCTCAATCACCTGACATCAAATCTGGGCAGCACACCCCCACAGTGACAAGATCAAATTCACCATGGATGTCCATTTTAATTGTTTATTTATATATATATATATATATATATATATATATATATATATATATATATATATATATATATATATATATATATATATATATATATATATATATCAGTGAGCAGGAGCACTTTGACAGGAGGATAGAAAAACAGTTCAAGAAGAGTGGCAAGTCAAAGAGGAGTCGTCTACGGGAGTCATCATAATTCATAAATGGGGTTAATAAAAAATATTTGTCTCTTTCTTCTAAATGGCCCGTGGAATTTTAGAAAAGGGATAAATTGTGTTTGTCTTCATAAAATGCTATGTAGGACACTGTTTTCTAGCTGTATGACGAGAATAGTACAGCAGTATTTCATCAAGGATTCATATGATTATACGGTACTGTATGTCTAATGGTCTAAATATGGTTAATGTGTAAGTTTCGAGCGTCGATTTAATGATGTTATTTCGCAGTATATCCCCCTACTGGACGCATCAGGAACAACAGGGGCGTAAAACTGCCGGCTCCAGGGGTCTCCATTTATAAAACTGTGTGCAGGAACCTTACTAAAAGTGTACGTGCGCCCGAAAGCCAAAAATGGTGAAAAAAAACTTATAAAAGCCAAAAAAACTTATAAAACCGTTCGTATGCCAGAACCTGCGCAGAATTCACTTTATAAATCCCAGTCAGCGGAAGATTGTGCGCACATGCGTCTCCACCCCGAAATAACCATATATGGAGCTTACAACGCCTAGTTTTACTATGCAGATCCTCATTTGCATACCATTTGCATATGATTATTCATCCACGTGATGACGTTTAACGGTACACATTACATTAATAAAAATCAAGTAGGCTAGTTGCCTATATCTTGCCTTGTTTTTAAATACATAAATCAAATAGTGTAAAAACATTTCAGAGAAAGTTTTTCTCAGTCTTTTCTGGCCTATATTTTTAATGGAAAAAGATAGGCCTTGGCCATTATTTCCACGAAACTATTTTCTCAGACAATCTGGTATTATCATGATAAGCAATTATCTCTGTAAACATTAAAACACAGCAAGCCACAGGAAAAGTGTTCAAAAACATCGCATCCACAACAAACATTTCTATTGATTGAATATAAAAAATGTTGTAACTTCTCAGTAATAATTTCATGTTTAAATGTTTAACTCCTTAACTCCATTAATTTGAATGGCTTATTTAATCTAAATGTTTATATCAGAAGTAAAACATAGTTGAGAGGGGGTAAAATCTTTGCGTGGCAGGGGGAGCTGCCACTCGACCAGTCACAGATATATGCGCCTGCCACTGCGTTATAGGCGCCGGCCACTCGACCACGGATATATGCGCCGGCCACTCGAACTTACACAATGTGTAAGGTTTAAAAAAACAAAAAAACAAATGCAGCGCGCGTCTCGTGGTTCTATTAGCATCGCGCCGGCCACTACCAGCCACACGATCTCTCACTGTTTACATCTATCAGACACTCCTAATCATACACGAGAGCACGCAGACAGTGCAATACAGATCTTATTTACCTATATTTCTCATCTAAATCTTATTTTTATTCGCTCTTTTTACCCGTATATAGGAGTGCGCGCGCTCATGGCTCTATTAGTATCACTCCTAATGATACACAAAAGCACACATACAGTGCAATACATATCTTATTTACCTATTTCTCATCTTATCTTGTTTTTTATTTGCTCTTTTTACCCGTATGTGCGCGCTCGTGGCTCTATAGCATCGCACCCCAGCCAGCACAGCCATGTGGGGCCCAAATGGGTTTGACCTGGGCTATCTAACTGGGACCCAGCCAGTTTTGTCCTCGGTTTCCATGTAGGCCCCACATGGGTTTGACCAGATGAAATGAACACTGCTTAGTGTGCACAGTACAGACTGTTAAATGTAACACTGAATCAGTGTTGGAGGTAATGAGATAATTAAGTGATTGAATAATGATTGTGCATTAATGATGAACACCTGCTGTTAACAAGCATAATCACTGAAGCAAAGAGAAACACAAGAACTACTTCCAGCCACAACCTTGGATGAAATCAACTGAAGATAAAATACATTAAATCTCTCAAGATCTGATTAAACAACTCCACAGACAGCATTACCAGCTTCACTTATTACTAACCAGACTGACTTTAATTATGTCAGACGTCTACAGAAAAGAATTAAGAAGAGGTTTAGATGTTGATTACTTATTTGAAAGTAATAGTTTGATTTGATGTTACCATTGTGGCGATCAGTGTGTGCTTTAGTCAGACTCTTGACTTTTTAACATTAGTTTTTCTCTGGCAGCTGTGTCTGTTTGTTATGGCGAGAACAGCAAGAGAAAATATAATCAGATGCTGTAAGCTGATTGATGATAAGAGTATCATCATGTAGTGGCTTAGCTCATTGATTATGTGTGAGGTTTATATGGGTAGTATGTTATTATTTTTAATTTTTTTGTGATTCTACAGAAAGAGAATAATAGAATTTAATCAGAACATCAAATGATTTATTACACAGCATTTACATATTTTGGGCTCCTGTGAGATTTACTCGCACACAGACATCAAGAATCAGCATATGAATCTCAACAATGGTGACATGCTTCATGCTGCAATGCATTCTGGGAGCTATGGATAAGTTTCGTATGATGCACTCAGAATGCACTTTAAAAAAAAAAAAAAAAAAAAACATACTACCCATATAAACCTCACACATAATCAATGAGCTAAGCTACTATATGATGATTATACTCTTATCATCAATCAGCTTACAGCATCTGATTATATTTTCTCTTGCTGTTCACACCATAACAAACAGACACAGCTGCCTGAGAAAAACTAATGCTAAAAAGTCAAGAGCCTGACTAAAGCACACACTGATCGCCACAATGGTAACATCAAATCAAACTATTACTTTCAAATAAGTAATCAACATCTAAACCTCTTCTTAATTCTTTTCTGTAGACGTCTGACATAAATAAAGTCAGTCTGGTTAGTAATAAGTGAAGCTGGTAATGCTGTCTGTGGAGTTGTTTAATCTGATCTTGAGAGATTTAATGTATTTTATCTTCAGTTGATTTCATCCAAGGTTGTGGCTGGAAGTAGTTCTTGTGTTTCTCTTTGCTTCAGTGATTATGCTTGTTAACAGCAGGTGTTCATCATTAATGCACAATCATTATTCAATCACTTAATTATCTCATTATCTCCAACACTGATTAAGTGTTACATTTAACAGTCTGTACTGTGCACACTAAGCAGTATTCATTTCATCTGGGCAAACCCATGTGGGGCCTACATGGAAACCGAGGACAAAACTGGCTGGGTCCCAGTTAGATAGCCCAGGTCAAACCCATTTGGGCCCCACATGGCTGTGCTGGCTGGGACCGGCCATACCAGCCACACGATCTCTCACTGTTTACATCTTTCAGACACTCCTAATGATACACAAGAGCACACAGACAGTGCAATACAGATCTTATTTACCTATTTCTCATCTAAATCTTATTTTTATTCACTCTTTTTACCCTCAATGGGAGTGCGCGCTCATGGCACTATTAGCATCGCGCCGGCCATACCAGCCACACAATCTCTCACTGTATCTATCAGACACTCCTAATGATACACAAAAGCACACATACAGTGCAATACATATCTTATTTACCTATTTCTCATCTTATCTGTTTTTTATGTGCTCTTTATACCCGTATGGGAGCGCGCTCGTGGCTAAGTGAAAGCGTCGCACCAGCCACACAATCTCTCACTGTTTACGGCCACTACCAGCCACACGTTATTAATGGTCTATGTCGTTTCCAACTGTATTTGATTCTTTGCCAAGTACCCCTTGACCGACCGCCAATCATTTGAGATAGAAATAAAAGCTATGATATAGTGATGTGCCATCATTATGAGATTTATTAAACAAATGAAAAACATTTGCAATAATAAAACATTAGCAATGAACATTTGCAATTGGGAGACATAGTTTTTACCACTTAATGAAGTTCTGTTTTGTAAATCGTCAGACATGATTTTTACCACTTCATTAAGTTTTGCGTTGTAGAAAACCTTTCTTTAAAGCGAATTTCATTTTATACAAATTTTATCTTAATTTTAATAAATGTTCCAATTGCATGTATTTAATAAATAAAAAGCAAATAGGAGACAATATAACCGTGACATGGAGGCTCCGATGCGCCGCGTTCACTTGCATTGCATTGCATTGTGAAGTTGAACTAGAGCGCATCTCATCGTAAATGAATGAAACTCAGCGTAGGCCTATGCCTCATACATTAGCATTAAAAATCTTTGCTGCATCCTTTCTAGAACAGACAAGGGCTTTCTTGCGGCTCGCATCAGCAGAGCATTGCATCGTCCATAGACCGCAAAACAATCAGCGGATGGCGGGCGGGTGCGGCTTTGAAATCTGGTCAAAAAACGTTGGTGCAGATGATGAGTTTTGTGATGCGGCTACGGATTAACTAATACCCCATCTGCGTATCTCTATTGATAACAACATTGAACACTACAACAAATATTAATTTTATTCAAACTAAGTTGGCAAAACGTCTCCAAAACGTTCGTACGCATGTGTGGCAGTTTGCTCTCTTAAGCGCAACACAATACCAATTATGGCACAAAATAGACTACGCCACCCCGGGAAATGGGCCGGGGACCCGTTTGTACATCAAGTGCAAAGCACACAGATACGCGGTGACTGGGTCAGATAACAGACAACAAGGAAACGTTTCAAATTGTTTATTAAATACAGATAAGAAAAGTACCACAAGACACAATACAAACACACATTAGAATAAATACGCCAACTATAACACTTATCCGTTTCAGAATTGGGGATTCAGTTCGTCCACCCAGTAAACACTGCAACTAGTGCTCTCACCACACAGCACCCAATCACCCCCTGTGAACACAGCAAGCGAGAAGCACACCACCACACCAGAGGACGTGGGCGTTGAACTGGCACCCCAACTCTGGGTAAAAGAAAAGAGTACAAATTGAGACATAAGCAACCACACACACACACACACACACACACACACACACACAAAACGCACTTTCCACGTAATAGTCTTTTGGTTGAACCCTTATCACATGTGGACGGATGGAATCAGTTGTTTACAAAGAAGATAAAGCAACCACTCACTGGCCAACGCTCATTAATAGCTTTCCAACACTGAGTCGCCTGATGATTACAGCATTTTAAAAATATACCATTCTCAGGATTTAGAAATACATGTAAGACATTCAAAAACAGACAATAACAATTTGACAAACGTAAATACTTTAAATGACAATGTTTCTGCTAAAAGAGCAAGTAGAAATGACAACCCAGTTATTCGCCGCTGTACTCCAGCCCAGAGATCAGCACTGAATTTGCTAGGTTTGGAAAGCGTCACTACGGCCGAAAATGCGCTATTGTTCCGGCCGTCTCAAGACAGATGAGGGATAAGAGAAAATGTTAGTCAGATGATCACAGCAAATGCGCTGTTCCAGTAATAGTCACTGATACAATTTTAATTAATAGTCACTTTTTTTTCTCTCCAAGATGGCGTAAGGTGCAAGTCACGCTATTTTCTGTCCAGTTTATAGTCTCTGTCTTTCATTTTTTATTTTTTGTTTGCACTTATTTCTTTATACGATCATTCCTAAATTATAACGAATCTCCCCTGGATTCAACTTACCAGATCGGGAACCTATTCAAAATATACGAACTATTTATGCCTAGCCGACATATGATCTCATACAACTCCGGCCAGCCAGCCTGCGTGGTGTATCACTACTTCTAGTGCCTTTGGTCTCATACTTTTTATCATCAGGAATACTCACGGCCAAACAGAGCTGACAATAACATCATTGGTTAACGACACGGCATTAAGCTCGACGTACCTTCCACCTGACCAACGAGGCGATCTGTCGTGGAGGATTTCCCCTGCTGGCGTTCCGGTGCTGTGATCTTCGGTGCTGCGGCTGGTTCGTCCGTTGCCCGCTCGATTGCTGACTGCTGTGGCGGCGCCGTTTTTCTCGGTTGGCCGCATCTGCTCGGGCCCGGTTCGGCGGCTCTCTGTCTTCGTTCTGCGGTCGGCTCCACGGGATGGAAGGATTTCTGGTGCGGCCGATTACCGTGGTCCCTCTTCGTCGGGGTGATGCCTGTGCTCTGTTGGTCTGACCATTGCCTGGATTTCGTAGGCTAAAGACATATTAACTGTTATGATTTAACTTTCCGCTGAGGCATTGTTTTGATTCTCCCGCTCTGAGAGTGCAATGCGCACTCGCAGTGTGGTCTCTCTGGGGAGGAGTGGGGGTGAACCTTTTTTTTTTTTGGACAATTTTTACATCCGGACATTTACTTTCTGCTGAAGCAATTGTTTTGATTCTTCCGTTTTTTTTTTGTTTTGTTTTTTTGTTTTTGTTTTTTGTGTAATAGTTCTGGACAATTTTTACATCTGGACATTATGGCCCGTTTTTGGTTGCTTCTGTTAACTTTTTTAGCTTGTTCTTATTATAGATTTCCTTTCCATCAAACCCGAGTCAAATTTATGATCCCCCCTCCAAATTTCTCTGTGACTTCTTCGGGCTCATTCGGTTTTTCCAGAGAGGCTGCCTCCTTCTTCATCACTAAACACCTTGGTTTACCATCTCATGTCAACACGTATGTATCATCATTTTCTGCTTTTAACGTTATAAATCTAACTCATATTGTCCCAAAATCACTCCCCCTCTTTTACTTTCATAAAGGTATTAAACGACCAGTTCTTAAAGCCATTACTCGATCACTCATTTTAGCCCTGCTCATATCCTCTGGAGATATAGAGACAAATCCTGGCCCAATAGCCCATTCTAATACCTCAACCCCCCAGGTATTATCATTTAAAGACTTCTGCGACCGTACTAGTTTGGGTTTTATGCACGTGAATATTAGAAGCTTACTGCCCAAACTTGATCTACTCACTACTCTTGTACATTCTGCTAACCCTAGCATCCTAGCAGTTTCGGAAACTTGGCTCAGAAAAACAACAAAAAACTCTGATATAGTCATTCCCAACTATAACATTTTTCGTCAAGATAGAGCTTCTAAAGGAGGGGGGGTAGCTGTATTTTGTAGGTATAATTTTCAGTGTTCTATTGTCCTATCCAAGTCCGTGGCTAAACAATTTGAGTTACTTGTCTTGAAAATCAACCTTTCCAGAAATAAATCTATTAATGTTGCTGTTTGTTATAGACCACCATCAGCCCCTAGTTGTGCCCTTGACGCCATATGTGAACTGTTAGTTCCTCACCTATCCTCTGAGCTCATATTATTAGGTGATTTAAACTGGGACATGCTCAACATTCCTGCAAATGTACAATCGAAATTTGACGACCTAAATCTTACACAAATCGTTAATGAACCAACCCGGTACAATCTGAAAAATGTGTCCAAGGGAACATTATTGACATTATCCTAACAAACATGCCCTCAAAATATTCCTCGGCTGTTTTCAGTCAGGATCTCAGTGACCATTGCCTCATTGCATGTATCCGTAACGGGTCAGTAATCAAAGCACCTCCTCTCATTAGAGTGAAACGTTCACTGAAGCACTTTAGTGAACAAGCCTTCCTAATTGACTTAGCCCGGGTACCTTGGAAGAACGTTGACCTTATACCGACAGTGGAGGATGCATGGTCATTTTTTAAAAATGCTTTCCTGTCTGTCTTAAACAAACATGCTCCTCTTAAAAAGTTTAGAACCAAAAATAGATACAGCCCTTGGTTCACTCAAGATCTGACCTCTCTAGCCCAGCACAAAAACACCTTGTGGCGCACTGCTATAATCTCAAAAAATCCACACGATATGAAACTCTTCAGAGAAGTAAGGAACCGGTACACACAGGCAGTCAGGAATGCAAAGAGTAGTTTCTTTAAACAGAAACTTGTGGCCTGTAGTTCCAACTCAAAAAAGTTCTGGGACACTGTAAAGACCATGGAGAATAAGAACTTCTCCTCTCAACTGCCTACTGCACTGCGGCTAGATAACACTATCACTACTGTTAAAACTGCTATAGTTGAACATTTAAATAAGCATTTTGCTAGGGCTGGCCAAGTGTTCAACTTGGCTACCCATGCAGCCATAAGCTCTTCACCCCCCGCATCACATTGCCTCAGTTCCCCTAACTTCTCATTCATGCAAATTCAATCAGTAGATGTCATGAAAGATTTGCAAATGCTTGACCCTTATAAATCAGCTGGATTAGATCATCTGGATCCGTCTTTCTTGAAACTCTCAGCAGCAATCATTGCAACTCCTATTACCAGTCTGTTAAACCTTTCCATCGTATCCTCAGAGATCCCGAAAGACTGGAAAACAGCAGCAGTCATCCCCCTCTTTAAAGGGGGAGACACACTGGACCCCAACTGTTACAGACCCATATCTATCTTGCCTTGTCTCAGTAAAGTCTTCGAAAGCCAAATCAACAAACAGATAATCAAGTATTTTGAATCAAACAATACGTTTTCTGCGATGCAATCAGGTTTCCGAGCTGGTCATGGCTGCACCTCTGCTACACTCAAGGTCTTAAATGATATTACAACTGCCATTGATCAAAGACATTACTGTGCAGCCGTATTTATTGACCTGGCCAAGGCTTTCGACTCGGTCGATCATCATATCCTCATTGGCAGACTTGGTAGCCTCGGTTTCTCTGAAAACTGTCTTGACTGGTTCACCAACTACTTCTCGGACAGGGTTCAACACGTTAAATCTGAAGGACTGATGTCTCAACCTATTGCTGTCTCAACTGGGGTGCCACAGGGTTCGATTCTTGGACCAATTCTTTTTTCTGTTTATATCAACGATGTTGCTCTTGCCGCTGGTATCTCGCAGATCCACCTCTACGCAGATGACACCATTTTATATACATCTGGCCCTGCATTGGATACTGTGCTAACTAATCTTCAAAAGAGCTTCGAGGCCATTCAGCATGCATTCTGCGGGCTTAAACTGCTCCTAAATTCCAGCAAAACTAAATGCATGCTGTTCAACCGCACATTGCCCGTACCTGCCAACCTGACTAGTATCTTGACTCTGGATGGATCAAGTCTAGATTATGTTAGCACCTACAAATATCTAGGTATCTGGTTAGATAACTCACTTTCTTTTCAGTTTCACATTAACGAGCTTCAATCCAAAATTAAATCCAGAATTGGCTATTTATTCAGAAATAAAACCTCTTTCACTTATTCTGCCAAACATATGCTGGTAAAAATGACTGTTCTTCCGATATTAGACTTTGGTGATGTCATTTATAGGACTGCCTCTACCACTCTTCTGAAAAGGCTAGATGTGGTCTACAACAGTGCCATCCGTTTTGTCACCAATGCACCTTTTAATACTCATCATTGCGATCTATATGCATTAGTAGGTTGGCCCTCCTTACATACTCGGCGCTTGACCCACTGGTACCATCTGATATATAAGTCAATTCTACGCAAATCCCCTCTGTATTTGAACTCTTTACTCACCATTGCCTTACCAGTCCGTAAACTGCGCTCTAGTAAGTACATTTCCCTAGTACCCCTTAAAGCAAATACTTCCTTTGGTCGTAGCTCCTTCCAATTTGCAGCTGCACATGACTGGAATGAGTTACAAAAGACTATGAAACTTGAGAACACCATCTCCCTTACGTCTTTTAAAGCACGACTATCAGAGCTTTTTCCTCTTCGCTGCACATGTTGATCTCCCTAATTATAATATTGCACTTAATTTATCTCTGCTCTGGTGCCTTTTTGTCCGTTGGTGACCTGCTGATAGTCTCTTGCACTCTGTTTGTGTGTTGCACGCTATTTGCACAATTTCTCCTTGCACAATTACGCCAGTATTATTACTACTTATGTAGTTGCCTTGTTATTTTATTATCATCTCAATCCTTTATTGTACATTATGATGCACTAGCTGTATGCATACCAAGGCTGTTTTTACTACTGCCTAGAAAACTTGTATTTTTATTCATAATTTTTATCTGCTTGTGTATTTTTGTGTAACTTTATGTTATCTTGCACCTTCGCTTTATCTTGGCCAGGTCGCCGTTTCAATTGAGAACGTGTTCTCTACGTGCTTACCTGGTTAAATAAAGGTAAAATAAAAAAAAAATAAACTGAGAAATGGTCGAGGAGTTTCCGGCAAGGGGAGACACAATCCAATCGGTCGTCACTAAGCCCAGCTACCCCCACCAAGCCTGCTGCAGCACCTTCCTCGTATCACTATCAAAAATACAACGCACAACGTTTGTAAATTTGAGTTTATGATCTCATTAACCGGACATTCAAATAGGTATGACTTACCGCTTGTTGGTGACTCGCACCACCCAGTGTACTCCGTAGAGTGCAAACCGGCTCGCCATGACGGGCGTTAAGCAACGCGTCTGATACTCCGCAGTCGCACTGTAAATTAAATGGGTCTTAACTTATCCTTCCCAACGCACATTAAAAATTAAGCAGCTACCAGTAATTCTTACCTCCCAATCCTAAACACTGCGCGCCCAAATGACGTCACGTCCAGAACCCAGAATGACGCGCTCCCTTAGACGCCATTCTCATCCCTTTTATATCCGCCAAGCATACTGAACCCGCCCCTAATCCCTATCATGGTGGATCGCATCACCACACATGGGTCAGAATTTACGTGCAGGTGCGCACATTTTCCCGTCAAGTTTGTTTTTATAAATCACAACTTATGCGTCGGGAGTGGCGTACGCCTCTTTCAGGGCCTGTTTTGTGCGTACGCAATGGTTATAAATGAGGCCCCAGGTATGCAGCCTCCCCATAGAGGGTTTTCACAACAAGTCATCAATTCGGAAGTTGGCCATATTGGCGGCACTGAAGGTAAACAATGCCACTGAACTGAATGGACTCGCAAACTTGGCTGATTATTGCTGCTGAAAAATGGTCGTGTTTTGGTCTGTACTAATTGGTTGCACCGGGAAAAAAACATTTGGAGTTCTATAGACTGCCAAAAGTTAAAGAGAAGAGTGCAAAAAACTGATGAAAGAAGACATCTTTGGTTGAGAGAGGCACAGCATCAGCTCATCAACCACATGTGTAAATGAATTAAGTGTTGACTATGGCTAAAATGTTGACATAAAATAGTTCACTATGGCTATGTTCACACTGTCAGTCCAAATCCGATTATTTTTGTATCCGATTGGAATCTGATATAAAATGATGTCCACAATGTGTATCGCAACTGCTCAGATCCGATTTGCGTGTCCATGCAGTTCTTTCATTTTCCGGAATATCTGCATTGGTTTCTATGGCAATGGCGTTGCGTTGATGGAGGGGTTTGCATTTGCAATAGAGATGTTGTCTTATTTAAATTTTACAACATGCAAATGTGTAGCCGCTGCGCTGGACTCCTGCGTCTTGAGCTGCAGAACTGTTGGAGGCTGGTATGCACAGCTTTTTTTCCGCACTCTTTTCTCCGCCGGTTTCAAAATATGTTTCAAAAATAATAATTTTCTGCTCGTCGGTACTTTGCAACAACACAGCCTTGTTTCGGCAGCGACTTTCAACATTTACATGACATTTACATTTTACCTGGCATGAGAGAGTCACATAAACAACGCAAAATCCGATCAGAGCGTTCAGACTGAAGCGGATTTCCTGATATGTGATTTGAATAGGATTTCAAAGCAAACCACATATGGATGTAGCCTGAAACGGATTTCATGTGATTTTTTTTGCTGTTCACGTTAGCTAATTCTGATCAGATTTCAATTATAAATCGGATATGAACAAAAATCGGATTTGGACTGACAACCTGAACAGTTGATAAGAAATAGAAGGAAGAATTTTCTGGTCGTCAGTCCATGATTTAGAAACTAGCTTGTTCGGATCTTTACCACATATTCATTTTAGTTTGTCAAAATTTCACGCTCTTTCCTGCTTACTAAGTCCTTCTCTATATGATTTAGCAGCTTCCACATGTTTTTTCCGTGGTTTAGACATCATAAATTAGTGTAACAATGCATTCAGTAGTACATAAACAGTGCAATCCATGCTGTTGTTTACATCCGAGTATCTCCAATATGGAGATCCGAGTAACTGACCAAACCGTGACGTAGGTGCAAACACTCTATAGGGACAGAGGGGAAAACTTCTACTATTTTTATGTGGTTGGGGCACTTTCTGAGCACTTTTTTCTTGTATGTAATGCTGCCGCAGTAGCCCAGAACAGACAATATTAATCCCAGAACATAGGCTATTAGATTGGGTTTGCATAAACCCTCATTGTGTTGCCTTTCACATTGGGCAAGAGCGATTCAAAAGCATACGGAACTGTTCTCTAATCGTTCTCGCGTTACTTTACTTTGATGTCATACACCGACCGGTCTGTGCAGCGCTGCTTTAAAGGTGCTCTAAGCAATGTCACACGTTTTTTAGGCCGAAACATTTTTTGTCACATACAGCAAACATCCCCTCACTATGCGCTAGCTGCCTGTCCCCTGGACCCACAGTAAAAAAAAACGTGGCCTCTATAGACAGCCCGGGCTCCACAAACGGCAACAAAAACAAACTGGCCCAGCCTGGACCACGAAACATAACAAACAGTGTTCCAGCTAATAACCGACAAGAATAATTTGGGGGTGGTGGTGGGGGGGTTAGTGCACGTCCACATAAAGGGGGGTGTGTGGAGTGGAGGAGAGAGAGGCATGAAGAGGGAAGTTAGCTAGAGGAGAGATGTCCTAGACAACGACTAACGTTAGAATTTTATTCTCTTGAATTTTGGACGTTCCTATGAACAAATGGCAAAGAAGAGAGAAAAGGAGAAGGACCGCGAATTTACCAAATTTACATCGGATAAGCCTGTTTCAGGAAACTAGGGGGAGGGGACGGGATGAGGAGGAGGGAGGGTCGAGCTAGCCTCCATTTTGTTTGACAATACTTCGAACATCAACAAGAAGTGACGTCACTCAACATCGCTTAGAGCACCTCAAGTCGAAAAAACTGTGATCAACCCGAAGTGGGCGTAACTCGAAGTCTTGCAGGCTGCAGACAGATTCTATTGGCTGTAGTCGACATGCACCATTACGTTTAGAAATTGACTAGCTTTGTTTCCATATGAACCCCTCTTCTCAGGGAACCGAGGTTACATTAGGTAACCGGTGACGTTCCCTTTTGAGTCGGTCTCTCGACACTGCATCACCGAAGGTGGCGCTATCGGGATCTAAAATCCCGCCGTAAACTCATTGCCAGCAGTCATGTCGTGATTGTCTCCAGACTGCATAAACAGCCGTCATTCAGTACCCCAGGCATATGGATAGGCAACGGCACTCTCGCCTAACAACGTTCATCCCGGGACATGAGACATCCATAGCGCGAGGCTGAGCACTGCACCGTCACAGTGTTTATGGTTAATGGTGAAGGTCGTGCCAAAGCCTAGAACTGATGTCCACTGCAGCGACGATGCCGGTGCTGTCATGAACACGATACAAGCGTGGTAAACACTGCATGAAGGCAGCAGTAGCACTGGTCATATACAGTTATATACAGGCATGGATTACTGCACAGGCTTGCGTTGGCTTCAGCATAGGGGCCCCACGTGTGCAGGGTACACGGATTGGCCAGACAATTTTTTATTTTATTTTAAATTTGCTTCAGCATGAACAAAAAAGACCCTCTTTGGCCCATAAGAAATATAAAAAATAAATAAGGTGAGCTAAACAGATGACGACAGCGCTGTGACGTCGAAGTCATCAGTAAACATTGCAAGATGGCTATGGATGAACACCAGTTGTTTGAAACGGCTTTGGCCGCTACAATGAACGAGTTAGACTTGGCTTTTTATCTAAAAGAGGAACAGAAGACAGCACTCGAATCGTTCCTTTGCAAGAAAGGCGTTTTTGCTGTTTTGCCGACCGGATACGGCAAGAGTCTAATCTCCCAGTTAGCTCCGCTGGTAGCTAAGCGTATGGGGTTTGTTGTGATTGGTCGTAGTGTTATCCAATTGCGAAACTGAGATTTTCAAATGCATGCTTGGTGCCGCCCCTCGAGCTGGCTGATTTTCACTAGTCGATGCCAGACTATTAATCTTTCAGATTTAGGTCTGGATTTCCAGGCTAATTGCTAGACAGCATAGCAGCAAAATGTCTGAAAGAAAGTACTATAGTGTGAAGCACAAAAACGGAAAATACAAAAGGTTAAAAAACAATGTGACCAAGATATACTGAAAAAATCCCTAAATTGACTGGATACTTCAAGGTAGGGGAATATATATATACAATCGTGCTATATCACGATATTGATCGTGGATGATTAAAATGTTTTCACGATCTGCTTTTGTAGAAATATCGTAGTACTGTGCTACAGTGCATTCTATCAGTTCAGTTATGGTGCCTCCGAGAGAATTTGATTCATTCATTTGATTCTATTTGAGAGAAAATCTGATGCGTGTCTGTATGTGTGCAGGTCTTAAAGTGACAGCAGCCAATTAGTAAACATGCTGTCGCCTGGTTTATTGGTTCACCCAAAAATTTAAATCACCCCATGATTTACTCACCCTCAAGCCATCCTAGGTGTAGGCTATATGACATTCTTCTTTTTGACGAATACAGTCGGAGTTGTACTAAAAAATGTCCTGGCTCTTCCAAGCTTTATAATGGCAGTGAATGGTTGTTTCTGTTTTGAAGTCCATCAAAGTGCATCCATCCATGATAAAAGTAATCCACACGGCTCTGGGGGGTTATAAAGTCCTTCTGAAGAATGCGATGCATTCGTGTAAGAAAAATATCTATATTTAAAACTTTATAAACTAAAATAACTAGCTTCCGTGTTCCGGCAGACGGCCATATGCATCGATTTATGGCGGAAGAGTAAACCTTGACAAACGCGGGAGTGCAGAGGATAGAGCGAAACAAAACACCAGTCACGAATTAGAAGTCTAAAACAACAATTTTTAAGCCCAGCGCTGTTTGTTTGAACCGCGAGAGGCGTCTAAACTTACGATACTCCTACATTCTATCTACGTCATACATGCGTCACGAGTTACTCTTGTGGCGCAAGTCGACTTGCGTAGTATGCGGTTGTCTGCCGGAAGCTAGTACATACACATACATATGTGTGAGTGCTGGGAATTTTGTCATCCGTACATGCAGACCGCTACACTGAGGCAGGGTGCTATTTATTTTGTGTGAGTGGCCTCGACTCTGAGGTGAGGGGCTGCTTTGATACTGGTCTGTCACTGTGTGTTAGAAGCCTGCAGATCTTAAAGGGACAGCAGCCTATCGTAAACATGGATAGTTAAAGGGATCGTTCACCCAAAAATGAAAATTCTGTCATTATTTACTCACTCTCCACGTGTCAATTTCTATCTTCTGCTGAACACAAAATAGTATATTTTGAAGAATGTCAGTTACCAAACAGTTGATGGACCCCATTGACTTCCATAGTAGGAAAAATAATACTATGGAAATCAATGGGGTCCATCAACTGTTACAGACATCTTACAGACCAGTGGCGATTTCTTTAAGACTGCAAGGGAAGCTCGGCTTCCCCTATAATGTCAAAAAATGAATGGTCAAATATGTACTATTGAATTAACATTTTATTGACTAAAAATGCGTTAGAAAACGTTCATCTCAAAGACGAGTTCGTTCAGAATCAGTTACATACAGCAGGTCGGCTGACTCGATCTCCTTCTCATACTATCCCGTAGCGTCACAGTGCATTTCCCCGTTGAAGCCCAGCTTCCATTGACTTCTATAGAGCTGGTAAGTCCCGCCCCTTCCGCTAACCCCGCTGGACCTCTAGGTTGAAAAATCGTCAATGCAAGTGAATGGGAGAAAATAATTATTTTCTGATCCCGTTTGAATTGTGCCATGAATTGAACATATGTTGTCTGTGAATTTTTCATATAACTTTTCGTGTAAAGAATGCTAGAATTTAGCGGGTAGAAGTTTGATACGGTTAGACTTTGTGTGAGAGCACTTTGTGGACTACAACTCTCGCTGCTTTCGACGCGTTTGAAACGTCAACACCACTAGCACACGGAATCTAGCTCACGGATCCCGCTAAACATGGCTGTGTCTTTGATGCACTTCATCGCCTTCTTTCAGGGAGAGAACAAAATCGTTGAGGTTGGTGAAAACCACGGGTAAGTCAACTTTATGGGGTGACGTCACATAGGCGACATGTAGTCTTTCTCGTTATGTCTTTTCCACAACTGCTAGCCGAAGAATCATACCATATACTGTCAAACTCGTAACATGAAAAGTTATATAAAAAATTCACAGACAACATATGTTCAATTCATGGCACAATTCAAACGGGATCAGAAAATAATTATTTTCTCCCATTCACTTGCATTGACGGTTTTTCAACTTTGAGGTCCAGCGGGGTTTCACGGAAGGGGCGGGACTTACCAGCTCTATGGGGCTGCTTTCAACAGTTTTTTTCAGCGCTTCGAAACTAGATGGTCATTGGATAAATGCTGCGATTATGTCCCGCCCATGGAAGCTCAGCTTCTCTGGGGGTGAATGAGGAGTGGGCTGGCCTGGACGCCGGGCTTCCACGTGATGATTGGAGGGTCTGTTAAACGGCTGCATCTCCTTTTGACTGACAGCGATTTTGTACTATAAGGAATCGCTGAAGCTATTCGCGCTCAGTCCCATCGCGGATTTCTCAAGTACAGTCGAAATAAAAACTGCTGCAACCTATTTCTTGATATTTGCTTGGCGAAATTGCTTGATTTTCATCATACATTTAACACAATTATACACCACATTCATTGTTTCAGTTTTACAGAGTTTAATATATATTTTTTAGATCGTTCATTCATTCATATTCATTCATATATTAGGCTAGGCTAGCGTCGTGGGTGAAACTGCACACGATGGCAGACAGTGCTAATATTGTCGACCTGATTTTGGCGAAGCCATTTGAAAGTGTTCCTTACGAGGAAAACCTTAGAATTAAACAGCAGGGCAGATCAACACCTAAGATTGATTTAGTGCAAAAGATAGGGAAAAATAACAGGTCTTTTCAGTTCTCCTGGTATGACAAAGTTAGCTGGCTGACTGGAAGTGCTGTGACAAATAAAATGTACTGCTGGCCATGCCTCTTGATGAAACCATCTCACGGATGTGTTGTTTGGTCAAAGGTGGGGTTTGGAGATCTGAATAACTTTGACAGGGCATATAAAAGACATGAAAAGAGCAATGCACATGTGAATGCATGTGCAAGATTAAGTTGCATGGGCAGGATCAGGGTTGAGCATGCAATCAATGAAGGTGCTCGCATTCAAGTGGCTAAACATAATGAAACAGTCAAACAAAACAGGGCCTTCCTAAACCGCCTTATTGATGTGACATCCTTGCTTGGCCGGCAGGAGCTGTCATTTAGGGGACATGATGAGAGTTGTGAATCATCCAACAAGGGGAATTACAGCGAGTTCACAGAAACATTAGCTAAATATGACTCTGTCCTGTCCACACAATTCGAGTCCTCAACTGTGTTTTCTGGTATGTCCCATACTATTCAAAATGACTTGATCTCTGCTCTTGCAGCCACCGTTTCTGATCAGATCAGAGATGAAATTCAGGATGCTCCCTTTTTTGGATGGCAGGTGGATGAAACAACTGATATATCCTGCCGTGCCCAACTCTCTGTCATTGTTCGCTATGAAGATAGTGCAGGTAAAATTCAGGAGCGCTTTATTGGATTTTTTGATGTTTCTGGGGGGCGAGATGCCCAGTCCGTTTTTGATGTATTAAATGAGAACATGCAGGGCTACAATTTTAAGGATAAAGCATGTGGCACAGACCTATGATGGGGCTGCTGTCATGGCTTCAGATCTCAATGGTCTGGAGGCCAAAGTGAAAGCAATAGCCCCCAGTGCAATGTTTAACAATTATGATGGCCTCCTGCAGACATTTGAGAACATCAATGCAGATACGACAATGGATGATGATACACTGGATTGTGCCAAAGGCTTTGTGAGGAAACTGGAGGATTTTGAGTTTGTGTTCATGTTGTACACATATGAACAAATCTTCTCTGAGACTGATGTGGTCTTTGATATTGTCCAGCAGAGGGCGATGGATGTTCTTTACTGCAAGAAAAGAATTGAATCTCTTCTTGCATTTGTCAAAGAGAAGAGGTCAGAGGGGGCTTTCCAAGCTGTTTATGCCAAAGCAGCAGATCTCACATCAGACCCACGAGATGAGCCCATGAGAAAGCGCCGTCTGACCCAATTGCAGGATCCCCAAGAGCGATACAGAAATCTGTACATGGCCATCCTTGATAACATCTTGGAACAGATTCCTTGACGTTTTTCAAATTTGGAAAGCATGCTCTTCTTAGAATTAGTCAATCCAGGGAAATTTGATGACATGAGACGGGTATTTCCAGAGGAGGCCTTCCAAAGTGTCCTGAAAAGTTATGGCCATCACTTTGATTCAGGGAGACTGAGGTCAGAACTTCAAGTCCTGTATTCAGATCAGGACTTGCAGGGTAACAGGGGAAAGCTGTGTGATTACTTGGTGTTCCTTAAAGACATGGAGTTGGACAGTGCAATGCCTCAGCTTTACAAACTGTTCTCATTAGTGGCAACAATTGGAGCTACATCTGCAGGTGTAGAAAGGAGCTTCTCCTGTTTAAAGCGGCTCAAGTCCTACACCCGTAACACAATGGGCCAAGGCCGTTTAAGCAGCCTAGCTCTGCTGGCCATTGAGAGGACACTGGTCAAGTCACTGGAAAAGACGCCTAGATGGTACGACAGGGTAGAGGTCTGCTACCCGACCCGAGCCCGACGGGTCCCGAAAAATGTGCGGGTTTCGGGTCGGGTTCGGGTTAATGTTTATTGAACAGCCTCGGGTTCGGGTCGGGTTCGGGTTTGTAACTAAGAAAAACTAAATAGGCTATATAGCCTATCGTTTGCGTGTCGTGTGCTTTGCCTGCTTGCTGTGTTGTGGTGACCGGCTCACGAGAGAGAGAAATTTGCGTGAGCAGATGTGCAATGTGTGCAATGCATAGGCTACACAGACCACAGGCTCTCTCTCTCAAATTTGATATACATACCGTATTTTCCGCACTATAAGGCGCACCGGATTATAAGGCGCACCTTCAATGAATGGCCTCTTTTAGAACTGTTTTCATATAGGGCGCACCGGATTATAAAACGCATAGAATAGAAGATACTGCAGTCAAACGTTTGACTGGGTTTGCGTTATGCAGTGGTCACCAACCTTTTCAAGCCTAAGATCACATCCAAAGTCCAAATGTAAACCAAGATCTACCACTTGCAAAAAATTATGAAAAAACAAGTGGCTGAGCTGTAAAACCTTGTTTATACTCGACGCGTCCGCATGAGCGCGAAGGTAATAAAAACCTCGGGCAGATTCGGCTCAAAGTCGTGCATCTTCGGATGCGGAGGCGCGCGCGCGGCAAAATTACGTCATTGTAACAGCGCGCGCGCCTCCGCATCCGAAGATGCACGACTTTGAGCCGAATCTGCCCGAGCAGACGGATATTAGTACATCTCATCACACCGGCACCCAGTTAAATCAGTTGTATGGTCTGGTGTTCAGTCTAAAACAAAACAGTTGCGTCAAGTATAAATGCCTCGTCTGTTTGGGGGATGGGCGCGCAGTCAGCTGAGGCTCGCGCTCCGGTGCCAGGCGAAAGTATAAACAAGGTTAGTCAGCGGTTGTTTCACAGACAGATCCATATATAAAGGTATTGCTGTTGTTCATTTAATTTGTTTAAAAATTCACATTTCATCCAGAGCGGTTTCTTCTCGCTAATATTTTGGGATTCACCTGTGCGCCAAAGAAAAGGAATTCTGTCAGCTGCCTACCGAGTTTGAATTTGATTTAAAATGGTATTTATTTGCTGTGAGAAATAGAGTGGACCTCGGGTTCGGTTCGGGTCGGGTTCGGGCTTAACATGTAAATGTAATTGTCGGGTCGGGTCGGGTTAAATGATCGCGGGTACGGGCCGGGTTCGGGCTTCAGTTTAAAGCCCGTGCAGACCTCTACGACAGGGTCACAGACCATTTTCTTGAAAAGGAACGTAGGGCAGAATTTACTTTTAAATAAATGGACAATTTTATGATGTAGGCCGAAAATGAGCTTCCCCTCTTTGACAGACCAGTAGCCGCCGCTGTTACAGACATTCTTTAAAATATCTTCCTTTGTGTTCAGTAGAACAAAGAATTTGATACATGGAGAGTAAATAATGACAGAATTTTCATGAGTGAACTACCCCTTTAATGTTAATACCGGTTAATACATGTATTATTGTTATCTTGTTACAGGTCCATTTGATTATAAATAAATTATAACTCTTGTGGCAACAAACTCAAGCTCCTCCGACATTTCTATGCAATATATACATATGTATAGTATTTTGTATCAACTTGGTGAGCTTGTTTTACATTTGTTCTCGGTATGATTGATGATCGATTGCATATTGACTAAACTGCAGTGATTTGCAAGAGAAAAGGCGTCAGTGCTGCAGAATGACCCGCAGGGGTCAGTAATGAACCGAGTCACTAAAAGATCCGAACAACACAGAAGAAACGAGTCACATCAGACATAAATTGTGGAGTAGTAGAAAATGTAAAACATACTTATAGATTGTACACAATATACCAGAGAAAGGGAGAATATGAAGAGAGCAATAGACAGAGAGTTAACCATGGGAAATTTATTGAGTGTAACCAGCACACAGTCCACAGTTAGGGCAGTTATTAATTATCTTAAAGAAAGCCAACTAGCAAGAAGAATTTAGTTATTTATTTATTTATTTAATTAATAATATTATTACAAGTTTGAGGAGCTATAAGAGTGGAAGCTGGAGGAGCTGAACACGCAGTGCCAGCTGAAGCTTTATTTATTGTTTATTTAGTTACTTTTTTTTTTTTTTTGACATCCCTATGTGATCACACCTCAGCCCAGTAGATGGCGGTAATGCACTTTGACTGCAAACTGCCAATAAAAATTATAGAAGAAGAAGAAGAAGAAGAAGAAGAAACGAGTCGCCCTGATGGAGATTGTTGTTGGTCACATAATAAAATGTTGATATTCATCGATTTCTGGAGCGGTTTCTCATCTACAGAAGTTCTTTGAGCTGAATATATCCGTGTGAGGCACATCGGTGCTTTGAGTTTTAGAGCCCGTGAAAATGTCGGTTGTTTTTGTTCCCAAACGGCAGCGCGGAAAAGCGCAAATCAACCAGGAGACAATTCAAAGAGTGAGTAAACATTTGAACTCAGTGCTTAATTCGTACACACACAGTGCGGTTATTTATGGGAGAAACGACGGCTTTAGTTTCTATAAACGATCTCAGCCAGTGGCGTCATGCCCATTCAAAGCACGTGCCCCCTCAGATTTTTCCTCCCTGATAATTTTTTTGTCACAACTTTATTCCTATTATGCTCCATAATATACCAGAGCCTATAACGACTCAAATGTATTCTTCTGGATGTGTAATAAATCGGTCAGCATCAGCCCGCCCCTTTCTCCTAATATGGTGTCTGTGTATATCAAAATCTAGAGCGCTACTCTTTGCTGTGTATGTTCAAGCAACTCACTCGTCTCGCACGTTGAGCTGGCAATGTTTTACACATGGTCTTGAAGTGGTAAGTGGGCAAAGCAACAAATTGGCATTGAATTAGTTATCGGATGATATTAAAAGTGGGATTATTTGTGGTTGACCTGGAAATTTTAACTAGATCAAAAAGTTATGGATTTGATATTAGCTGCGAATTCAGAGCATTAACTTAAGTTGTGTCAGTGTAACGTTATCAATAGCTAGCCAAGTCTAACCGTAAACTATTTGGCTAACGTTACTGCCATACAAAGCCATAGTAACGTTATCTGATCGGTTTTGAAACATCTGTTCTGTTTTGTCTTGTGTCAAAGTCTCCAGCTGGTTCAATTGTTTTCAGTTTCATAGAAACGAGGATGTTAAATTTGTTGTAGGCTAACTGCAAAATCCAACCTTAAAGATCGTTCTTAGGTTGGGTGACCATACGTCCTGTTTAACCAGGACATGTCTGGCCAGGATTTCGAGATCGCCCAAAATGCCCGGGATTTGGCTTTTGCTTTCTACAGTCACCATTCATTATGTTTACATTATTACATTATTTGACACTGACACGTACGTGCCAGCTTTGCAGGTCATGCATTCTGCTTCACACGGATCCCGATCGAGACGAAAACACAGGAATTTTCTTAGCAATGCTAAAACGCACATCAACCGATCACTTGTTTAGCGTTCATGTAAACACTACATTCAGATTCACCAATCGGAATTAATTCAGTCCTACTGAATCAAAAGGTGTGCATGTAAACAAAATGAATGGCGACGATAAAGCAAAAGCCGTATCCCGGATATTTTGGGCGATCTCGAAACCCCGGCCGGACATGTCCTGGAATATATTCTTAGGTCACATACCAATTTAAAATCATAACATAAAAACTGCAATGGTACGGTTTTTAAAATCATGTGTAGTTGGCCTTTAAGTGTCTAGTAAGTGTGTGTGTGTGTGTGTGTGTGTGTGTGTGTGTGTGTGTAAGCATGCTTTAATGAAGTAGACTTCAAAAGCTTTTGAATTTGAGCTTACAGTTCTTTCATCAACCTGTCTTTTACATAAACTTACAAAATAGATACTTTAACTTAGTCCTCAGATAGAGGAGGGTTGCTGCTAGCTCCGTTAAGGTATTTCTGTCCCTCCCAAACTGCATTGAAATGGTATGTTTAGCAGCCAGAATTTAAAAATTTTCAGGGGGAGAAACCCCCTGACCCCTCCTAACATGATCCATATCACCCGTCAGAAAACAATTTCAACGTCTCAGATTGTGCCCCCCCTTTTGATTTTGTTCTCTAAAAAACTGCAATTCAATTAACAAGTTAAGTTAGACAAGGACTTTTTACTGTTGAGAAAAAACACTGCATTTGAAATAGGAAAAGGGAAAATACAAACCGGTAAACAAAAGCCTTAATCAGTAAGGCAGATCATATAATAAATGTGTTATTTTAAATTGAGTTTAAGAGATTTTACATTATGGGACAATTTTAACATGAAAGAATCTAGACAGTGTTGATGAGACATTTGTTCTTGTGAATGAAATTAAATTTGCAATGCAAAACAAAATAAAAATAAAGAAATATATATTTCAGTGAAAAGTTTAAATCACATATTTGTTCACTCAAAAATGAAAATTATCCCATAATTTACTCACACTCTCAAGCCATCCTAGGTGTATATGATTTTCTTCTTTCTACCAAACACAATCAGAGTTACATTTAAAAATATCCTGACTTTCCAAGCTTTATAATGGGAGTGAATTGTACTTGAGATTTTGAAGCTCAAAAAAGCACATCCATCCATCATAAAAGTAATCCATTCGAGGGGTTAATAAAGGCCTTCTGAAGCAAAGCCATGCGTTTTTATAAGAAAAATATCCATATTTATAACTTTATAATGAATTATAATCACTGGCTTCCGGTAACGTCCATATGCGAGTCTAGTTCTGGCGGTAGAGTGACCTCTGACCCGAAGAATGATGTAGGATTTAGGAGTAGCATAAGCCAAGTAATTCATGATCAGTGTTTTGTTTTACTTCATCTGCGCTTCAGTGTTCGTCAATAGGTCAGCGGTTCAGAAAGATTCTTTGAAATGGTCATGAACTAAATTACCTTTCTGGTGCAGACCTATAAGTGTATAATATGTAAAGTTTATAAGTGTTTCCTGAAGTTAGGCTACTAACTGATTGCCACTGTTTTGCAGCTGCTGGATGAGAACGATCAGCTGGTGAGATGCATCACAGAGTATCTGCAGAAGGGCCGAGCCACCGAGTGTGTTCAGTACGTGTGTTTCATGTGTCTCTTCATATGCTTTAGTGCTTTTAATGAAGTATGTACTTCATCTGCTTCACAGATACCAGCAGATTTTGCACCGGAACATTGTATATTTGGGAACCATAGCTGATGCCGGCGCAGAGATCGTGCCGGAGGAGACGCAGATTTCTGCAAACGACTCAGTCAGTTAGATGTTCAGCTTACAGGAATATTGTAGACGCGTTATAATAAATGCATCATTAACTGTTGTATTGCTCAACAGCTCAGTTGTTTATGTACATTTGAATATGAGTGAATACAAGTGACGTATGTGCCAAATTTAGGTACCAAACGTTAATGCGAAAATGTTTCCCACCTGGTTGTTGTTTGGTTATTTATATATATTTTTTTAATGAGAATCCTTAAGAAAACAGAATCCCATTGGCCGAAAGGAATCTCAGATGTCTTTGCTGAGAAACACTGTATTTATGTACATAATTTCATAATATTATACTTTAATATTATGTATAATGAATATATGAAATGCCATAAATTAAAATACCATGTTTAAATCCATTCTGCACAAAATGCAAATCAGACTCCTTTTGAATCCACATGCCGTTGAACTACTTCTGGTGTTGTTTTACTGGACTTTTAACTGCAATAAAGAAAATTGAGAACATGAATTAAAGCTACACTGTGTAGGATTCACTCCCATCTAGCGGTGAAATTGTTTATGACTACCAACTGAATATTACCAGAGAATGTCTAATAAGGGGAGAACTTCCTCTCTCAGTACACTTCCAGCTTCTGAACTGGTTGCAGTTCCACTCTGGCTCCACATGAGGGCGCTCACAGGACGAGTGCAGAATGAATGGAGGTCTATGGCGATATATACCCCTCAAAATCCACTTTTCTCAGGATATAATTTGTCTAGTAATTTGAATGTTGTATTCGAAAGGAGATGCAAAGAAATTACACATCGCTGGGTGTTAGATTTTTTAGATTCACTTATTTGCTTTAAAAAGTCTTTTAAAGTGTCAATGACGTCATACACATCGTACGACCAGAGATACTGCTTTACGGCAATCCTTCAGTCACTTTGGTGCTTTCACGCTCTGCACTTTTCTCTCGAGGCTTCGACGACACATCTGACACAGGCAAACACACAACACAGCTGACCCAGGCAAACACACAACACAGCTGACCCAGGCAAACACACAACACAGCTGACACAGGTAAACACACGTGCTAGAAGAGTTCTTCTTTTGTTTGTTTCTGGTCCCGCTTCGGATGCCACCAAGCGGTATCTCTGGTCGTAATCAGTCCTTCACTGACCAATCAGCGTTCATTAGCAGAATGCTAGCGTGTTATGGGCAACAACAACTCAACCTGTAAGAAATCAAAAGGACACAAGTACTCGTTCATTCAACTTTCGACCTATAACCCATGTTGAACTTGCAAAACCTACAATCGAATCTGCACTCATGGGCGATCGCCCCCAGTGGAGCTCTGGTGGAACTACAACCAAAATTCGGTACAATAGGACTTAATAGGGAATGGCCAGGCTCTCCGTAGACGGGCTCTGATATTACTTTCCAGCCCCTAGCATTCCGAGGGTGTTTTAACTCATACGGTGGCTGTATTATTCCAAATCTGCCGGTAGTCGCGAGTAATCTCCCCCTTGTATTCGTCACGGCGCCACTGAGTGTAAAAACGCCAAAGGCGAAGCTTGAATTTCCAGGTATGTCCCTCTTTGGCTAATGCATTTTTAAGATGGAGGCACAACATGGCTTCCGCCATTCGAGCGACTCGCTCGTATGTATTCTAAATGGCAGATTCTACACTTACGAGAATACTTGATTAGTTGGTACAAGTAATTACACATGAATGAGCACATATACTTTTAAAAAGAACAAAGTGTTTTTTGCTAAGAATCAACTTTAAAAATTACACAGTGTAGCTTTAACAAACGTTACGGAGATACGAAATGTGAAAGCTCAGTTTGCATGCAAAATGAGTCAAAGACGAAATGAAAGCAGATGTTATGTTATATATTTATTTTTTGCATTGCTGGTACACTTGGAAATAATCAGTTGCCAGCTCTAGTGAACAATAAGCAACATAAGCCAAGCAGTCGCCCATCATATCTTCTGTCAGGGCAACATTATTTCTTTCTTTTTTTTCTCTTTTTTTTTTAAACTCCTTTTAATTTTTTTTGAAGCCACTAGTAAACCATTTTGACACAGCTGAGAAATGTTGAGCGTTACAGTCCAAGGTCATTGAAGATGTTTTATCTTTTAAAAAAAAAAAAAAAAAGAAGAAAAAAGCCGAAACAGTTTGGGAGAAAAACACGGACGAAGCAACGAACCTACATTTTTGATTGTGCAAAGCACAGAACTATAAAAAGATATATTTATATACAGCAAACGATTCTCTGTAAACATGGTAAGTATGTTAGTTTTCAGAAAACATGGTCATATCATAAATACAGGCAACATTGGCATCGGCAAACGTCACGAAATGAACATTCTGGGCTTTTAAGATGCAGCCCGAAACCACAGAAACCAATGGAATCTGGGCTCAAAAATAACCCAAAAAAATAAATCCATCCCAATCCGACCAGAACCATTTATTAGTGTTTATAATGGCGTATTTGGTAACCTCTGTAGAAAGAAGGTACAGTTAAACTCTGTAGGACAGGAAGAAAAAAAAATGTGCTTCACATCTTGGGAAAATAACGTTTTACTTATTTTTATTATTAAGCCTATATTATGCTAACTTATAGAGTAATGGTATAATGTGTAAGAAAATACAAAAATAAGATTAATACTGTCAATATTTGTACAAGAAATATATTGTATTTGAAAGGAATAAAATGTTATATTTATGAGAAGTGTTAGTGTCGTTCTGAAGAAAAGCCAATGGGAAAACAAACGCGATGAAGAAGGGATGAAGACCATACAGAAGGGGTTTGTGTTTTTCATAAAAGGATTTTTTTTCTTCTCTCTCTCTTTCTAGATATAACTACTAGCCTACTACGCTCCCAAACAACATTTCTTTTTTAAGTTCAAGCACCATTTCCCCCCTCTAAACAATACTTTGGTTAGAGAAAATATCTGCAAGTGCTATTCAAAACAACATGGCACAAAGTTACTTACTGCTAACATCCTTTTTTTTTCTTCTTTTTTTCTTTTTAAATCTGTCAGACGTTGAAAAAGTAGTGTATTTCTTTCAAATTACACCTCTGCTATGATTATTATATTTCTGCCGAGCCTGCTCAAAGCCTCTTCATAAAAAGTAAATTATTTATAGTTCTTTTTTGTGTCTTTTTTTCCGAGTCATTTACAAGCTATGGAACAGTAGCTGAGAGCTGCGGTCTGGGTCGTCCCACATGACATTTGGCAGTTACAGCTATTTTAACACAGTATCGTTATATGGGACGTCCGGTTAGCGAACCAGGACCCCGGATCTTCGTAATGCGGCTGCAATAGTGCGCTGTGAGTGAGCACGCTGGCCATGCATATCGGAAAAGTCGTGTGTAAACTCGAAGCCGAACGAATCGAGATCGAAGCGGCTGCCAGTGAAATGGTCCGACTAGCTGCTGTTTGTTAACATGAATCATGCATCGTTCGGACAGCGTGGAAGGCAGTTACGTTTCTGTTTGGGGACACGCATCTGTGTACAAAAAGGTTATTAACCACTATGTTAAATGCAAATTTCCCTATAAAAACACTTCTAGTTCACAAGGTTGGACTCTAGACCAGGTTTACGGCACACTTCACCACAAGATGAACAATCCCAGCTGGGTTTCTACGATGAAGCCGTGTTGGGATTATAAAACCCTGGGTTCGACCTCTCCCAGCACGGGTCCAGCTCAGTACTGGTGTAGGTATGAGGGTCGATGCTCGGGTTTGAGCGGGAAGGTTTTGAAGCCTTTGCTCAGGATCTTGTGCTGGGAAACCTGTTGCTGCTGCTGTTGCTGCTGTTGTTGTTGCTGTTGTTGTTGTTGTGGTGTGAACGAGAAGCCAGAAGAGATCCCGGAGGATGGAGGGCATTCATTGGCTGTCGACCACACCGGAGACTGCAGCATTTGCATGGAGTCGCCCCATTGGCTGGAGGGGATGGTCATCTGGTAGAGGGAAGAGCTGGGATTGGGCATGGTGTTGGTGTGCGAGGAGTGCTGCCATGGGGCTTTAGGAGGCCATGTTTTAGTTTTGCTGTCCTGTAACACAAACAGCACAACACACATATGGAGCAAAACTATCAAAGTGTGCCGAAGGCCCAATGACAAATATTCATGTTCAAGAAGGTGAACAATTAAATCGCATCCAAAATAATAGTGTGTTTACATAATATATATATGTGTGTGTGTACGGTGTATAATTATTTTGTATGCATATATATATATATATATATATATATATTATATATATATATATATATATATATGTGTGTGTGTGTGTGTGTGTGTGTGTGTGTATGTGTATGTGTATATGTACGTATATGTATACATAGGCTGTGAAACGATTGATTGCGATTAATCGCATCCAAAATAAAAGTTTGTGTTCACATAATATATGTGTGTACTGTGCATAATTATTTTGTATATATAAATACACACACATGCATGTATATTTTAAATATTAATATTTTATATATAAATAACACATTTTACTTAAATATATACATGCATGTGTGTTTATTTATATATACAAAATAATTATGTACAGTACACACACAATATATTATGTAAACACAGAATTTTATTTTGGATGTGATTAATAGCGATTAATCATTGCCCAGCACTTGCATCTGCATTTTAAAGTTTTTAGTTTAAAAGTTTCTCAGAAATGTCACAGTTATATTCATGATCAGAATCAAATCATATCTTTAGAGTCCTTTCTGTGAACTTTCTGGCATCCTGCATGTTACGCCACACTGAATTTGACGTGACATCATTTGTCAGAAATTATGTTTATCTGGCTTAGTCAAAAATATAGCATATTACTACTAATTTGGGGAAAAAATGTGCACTCGTGCAAAAAACTCCACTCCACTCCACCCCATTATTTGTCAGCAGCCATATCACCCTGTAGCCCAAGACTGGTTCCCCACTGAAGCTAAGCAGGGCTGAGCCTGGTCAGTACCTGGATGGGAGACCTCCTGAGAAAACCAGGTTGCTGCTGGAAGAGGTGTTAGTGAGGCCAGCAGGGGGCGCTCACCTGTGGACTGTGTGGGACCTAACGCCCCAGTGTAGTGATCGGGACCGTATACTGTCAAAGAGCACGCCCTTCGGATGAGACGTTAAACCGAGGTCCTGACTACCTGTGGTCATTAAAAATCCCAGGATGTCCTTCAAAAAGAGTAGGGGTGTAACCCTGGCATCCTGGCCAAATTTGCCCCTTGGCCTCTATCAATCATGGCCTTCTAATCATCCCCATATACTGATTGGCTTCATCACGGTCTCCTCTCCACCAGTAAGCTGGTGTGTGGTGAGCATTCTGGCGCAATATGGCTGCCGTCGCATCATAAAGGTGGAGCTGCACATTGGTGGTTGAGGAGACACCCCCCCCCCCCCCCCTTCCATGTAAAGCGCTTTGAGTACCCAGAAAAGCGCTACATATAAATGTAACTAATTATTATAATCCAAACGTAAATTTTTTAAACATTCTATAACTAAATGTATACATTCTATTTACAGCAACGGCTGCATATGTGAAAGCACCTACTGTGAAACTCCATCTCATACTCTTATGGAATAAACATGTGTGTTTGATTTCTACCTGGTTACTGTCGTCACTGGTGTGGTGCAGTGGAGGAGAGGGCAGAGTACACACTTCCTGTTCACCACAGCTGTGTTTCCTACAAAACACACTCAACATGAGCAACACACTCATCTCAAACACATGAATCATTTCCGATAAAAGTTTCTGACGAACAAATCAAATGTTTGTTACCGTCTTTGTTTGACAGCCGCCACCAGGTCGGGCCCAGAGAACATGGAGAACAGACTGTCCCCATTGGCCGAGGAGGTCTCGTCACTCGAACTGGCTGAATCCCCCTGATTGGCTGACCAGCCGCTGTTGACCGCCTCCCTGCTCAAATACAAACATCTTTATTACACAGCTCTGTGGAATACTTGATTCTGATTGGCCAATCGCACCATCCAACGGTATAATATTCCCAGATAACAACCGCTGAGAACAGAAACACAGGCTCATCCGGGTCATCAGCACTAGAAATGTTTTTTATTTGTGGAAGTTTTGCATTTAGAGAGCTAATGAAACATTAAAACTCAGTCTAATCAATATTTTGTGTACAGTTATTTAACTATGCCGTCCAGTATCATGGACTCGCTCTCTCTTGTTTCATACAAACGCAGCTGCCGCCATTTTGTGACTATTGTTTCTCTTATATGTCCGTCTAGTTTGAACTTGCTGCGCTGCAACGTCTCTCTCCGCGGAAGCTCTGCGTTTAAAGACCTAACAAAATATTTCAACCACTATTTCGTGTCTAATTATATAGTAGCCGTGTAATAAGCAGGATAATGTACATCCAGCCGGTTGTTATCTCAGAATAAACCCCTTCAGGCTGATGGTGACCCCAACGCTTCGAGTCGGGGGTTTATTGTGAGAGAACAACCGGCTGGATTTACATTATCCCTTACATATCAACATCCAAAACTATTAAGGTCAATGTTTCCACTACAGGACACCTGAAATAACTCACGGCGAGCACCATGTGACCGGTCATGTGTCACTCACCCTTCGCTGTAGTATTCAGGGTGTGCCCAGCCCCTGTGCTGCTCCTCGGGGTGGGGCCAGTTACTGCGGGGGTTGCTGGGACGGCGGACATGTTGAGCCTGGCGTTTCTGCTGCATGGCCTGATTGACCCCGGCAACATAACGAGCAAACTCTGGATCCGAGCCCACTGACCGAGACCGAGACAGAGAGATGTGTGGGGTTAGTCCTGCTCTTTGTTTAAACTGTCCAGCACAGCAGAAACACATAATGGAGTCCAACACACACACACACTCCACTCGCAGTGAGAAAACAATTAATTTATTACATATGACAATTATTGCATGCTATTTGCATTCAAATAAATTCTAAATTCATTACAAAAAAATTGCACTGTCAATTTGATGCATTCTTTCAGAGCAACTAATTATAAAGTAAAAGACTGCAATAAAAGTACAATAATATTTATTGTAAAAAATGGCAGATAAAAATATGCACATTATAGAAATGTGACCGGATGAATATGTGTGTGTATAGAATATACACACATACATATGTATGTATGTATGCATGCATGTGTGTGTGTGTGTGTGTGTGTGTGTATATATATATATATATATATATATATATATATATATATATATATATATGTATATGTGTGCATTTATTTATTTGAAACATTCAGATTTGTTATTTTTTCTTAAAGTCATATAGCATTGTTTGTCATCGTACATTTGAATTTATCTCAGTATAGCTTTAATTAAAAAACTCTTTAGTCAAAGTAAGTTAAAAGTATATATAAATAATTAGATCAGAACAGTCATTCTCTACCATGCAACTAAAACTAAAACTTCTTAGTTTTGCTCAACCAATGACAGGCAACCACTACAAACACATCTCTGCTCACCTGCAGGGTCAAAGGGCATGGAGTCTCCCAGCACCCCAAACAGACTCTGCTCGCTCTGGTCTCGGTTGGGCCAGGTGTTGTTCCGCGGTCCCTGCGGGGGCTTGTGTCCGAGCATCTCCGACATGACGCTGTCCATGTATGTGCTGACCAGCCCGAGACTGTAGAGGTCAGAGCTGAGGTCGGGCAGACCCGGAGCGGGCCACTGCGTCAAGGGCCCGATCGGTGACAGGCCGCCCAACGGACCCTGGGGCCACTTACTGGGAGCTCTGGGCTGCTGGGAAGAAATCTGTGGAGAAACTGGGGCTTGCTGTTGCTGAGGCTGACCAATCGGCTGCAAGAGATGCTGGTAGAATGGCAGGGTCGGTTGCGACTGTGACTGCGTTTGTGTTTGCTGTTGTTTTGGTGTTGAAGGAAGTTGCTGCTGCTGCTGCTGCTGCTGTTGTTGTGTCTGTTGCTGTAAGGTTTGCGCTAACGTCTGCACGGCGTTATGAGACACTTGCGAGGTTGGCGGTTTCAAGTCGGACGCATTTGTCGACGCAACCGAGTTCCTTCTCTTCACCAACGGAGACGCCTGCTGGGATTTCCCCATGTTGAACCCTGATAGGAAGTCGATGACGTCTTGCATCTCCTGGTCGGTGGGAAGGTTCATGCCCTGCTCGTCTGCACCGTTGGCGATGTGTGTGTGGCTCGGGTCGGGGGTGCAGGGCATGCTGCTCATCTGAAGGATGCTGTGCAGGCGTGCGGTCTTGTCGTCGGAGTTGGAGCTGCTCCGAGACGGGGTGTTTGGGATGGAGTAACTGCCGCCCGCGCTGGAGTTGGACGAGGTTTTCTTGGTGAAGCGTGAGGTGAGTTTGGAGATGGTTTTGGGGAGGCCGCTGGAGGATTTGGTGCTGTTCCCGGGGGGGAGATCGACGGGGCCGCCGTAATCAGTCGTGTCCCGTTGAAGCTGGATCTGAATGGTGGGCAAAGTCTGTTCCCTGCACACACACACACACACAAATCAACAGAGAATTACAACCACTCTCTAATCAGTGTTATTTTAGTGTCATTGAGATTAATATTATGATGGTTATATTTTCCATTTTCAATTTAGTTTAAGTTATTCTGTTGTTTTTGTCATTTTTTGTGTCTCTAGTCTATATAGTTTTTGATTAGCCTGGCAAGCCAGACCTACATCAAGATGTTAGGTCTGGAAACTCACCATAGTCACGGCTCAATCCGAGGGGCGGGATAAACGGCTGTCTTTCAAATTCCCTCTGCACGCAATAGGACAGCGCTTCAACCAACCAGAGTGTTTTCCCAACAGCGGAGCTTAGTTGATAGATTCAACTTTTGCCATATCTGGCCGGCAAAACGACGAACACATCTTCCTTTTTTTAAGAATGACTTAAGTGCCGTTCTTTGCTCTTTTCTCAAAGAAAAACTTAACTCCAAGTCCTCCAGAGTCACGGCCAAAGCCGATTCGAAAGACCGTTGTTCTCCATCAGCAGCCGCCATTCTTTGTTTTCAAGTAGCAGCAGGTAACCGTCGCAACTCTGTCGTGTATGTTAAGCCCGCCCCCGCCTACTCTATACACAACGTGATTGGCCTGACCCAATCTGGGTTTTTGCAGCGAGAAGGTTTATTGAGAGTTGCTAGACGTACCTGGCTGCGAAATACATTTTGCTGCCGCTAGGGTGCGTCTAGATTTCTAGGCTAGTTTTTGATTTCTATTTCAGTTATTTTAGTACACACATAAAATGTGTGTATGTGTGTGAGAGAGATAGCGAGTGAGTGCGTGTAGTCTACTAAAATGTATATACATGCATACATTTAGAAGAAAAGTATATATATTATAAATACATATATTTAATTTTCTACTAAATGTATGTACAGTATATACATTTTAGTAGAATATTTTGCACACACAAAAAGAAAACGTTGAATTTTGAGTGATTTGTTGAGTGTCATTTAGTTAAAAACAAATTATATATACATGTATTTATAATATACATAATTTTCTACTATCATTTTCTACGCAGCACTAATGCGTTTGCCACTGACTTGCGCTCCTTCCAGCGGTGGAGGTCGAACACAGCTGTGTAAAGCACGTCCACCAGGCCGAGGGTCTTCTCTGGATCCAGACTGCGCTGCAGCAGAGACATCGTGGCTGGATCCTCCTTCAGACACCTGACAGACAAAACACAACAGGCAGAAGAATTATTTTTTATTGTTTTATTTTTTTTACTTAAAGTTTAGCCTTTGCTGAGGATATGGCACAATAATTAAATTAAAACAAACAATTATTTACCAAAAATGTAACGATATTTTTCTTGCAAAAATAATAGAATATAGCAATTATATAATCCCTTTAAGTTTTATATGCATAAAAGATGCTTTGAGCTAAATTGACTCAGTTTAACAGAGGTTAAAGGTCTTGTCACCGCCAGCAATTATTTTATTACTTTCACAGGCCTCAGAATATTTGTTGTATGAATATCTGAACATGCAATATATCAGAAGAAAGAACAGAGCCTCTGCTTTTAAACAAAGTGTTTTTATTATAGCGTCATGCATTCTTTTCTTATTAACTCTTGAACATGGGTAAGTTTCATAAAAAAAATAAAATAAATTTAAACAGAGCTGAGAAAAATCTTTTTTTTTTCCAAAGAATACAACGTGCATAATCAAGGCTTTAATCGTTCGTTTCTGCTCCTTTTTTGCCTGTTTTGATGAGATTCAGTTCTCTTTCAGAAGATGTGTAATAGTGCCCCCTACTGTATAACAGTGAAAACTTTATTCATTTTGTTCATAAACAACATTAGCCATCTCAACTTTGAGTAAATGTAGTAAAGCAGCTTGAACTCTTGCAAACTACAGAGTATGTGGATCTACAATTACTTTCAGTGATGCTGAGATTTAATAAACTAGTGCTATAATTACCACAAACTTTACCGTATAGTTACTCACCATGTGGAGGGAACCTGGATCACAACTTTAGATCCTTCAAGACAGATCTGAGGGGCGTAAGCTTCCTTGTTCTCAATCTGAGCCGTGTCCACCACAACCTGCACAAACACATCATCATCATCAGGGTTAATAACTGTACACACTGTAATGAAGCTCTGCCAGTGAATGAATCATTCATGTTACCCGTCCTGTGATCATAAATCATTTCTGTCAAACAAACAACACTTGGACACTCGAGAGCCCCAGTGAACCAACTTTTCATCACTGTCAGAAAGCCGTTTCCACCAGAAAACACAAATGAAATATTTCCCACAGTTCTTGAAAAGAGGCCGTGAAGTTTGAAACAGGGAGTGTGTTTCCTATCAAACAGGAAGTGGGCTATTGTTATTAATAGCGCAGGTGTATCCTCAATGTGACTCAAATGATGGGGACTCAACACACACACGCCCAAAGGTCACGGTCACTCTGACCACACACACAACAAGGACAGAAACGGCGTCATGGAAACGGCTTTATGATTTTTCATAAATCATTTTCCTGTAGCCGGTGGCCTTTTTCAAAACCTTGAGTTCAGACCTTCATTCTTCCATGTGAACGTTGCTGACAATGAACCAATAAAACTATGCTGGTTAATATCGGTTGCTAGAAAGTTTCCAGACTTCTGTTGCGAACACGTCTCAGGACGGATTAGTTACTGCTCATATTTGTGAGGTTTATGAAATCAAATCTAATAAATTTGATAATTCATAGTTGTCTTTGAGGCACTTAGTATCATATGATGACGTGTCCAGTCTACTACAGAGGTGTCATTGATTTTACACTCTCACACATATACACTGACACACACACTCACACACACATATACACTCACACACACACACACACACACACACACAATGATATACACTCACACACACTCACATATACACTCACACACACATATACACTCTCACACACATATACACTCACACAAACTCACACATAAACACACTCACACAAACACTCACACATATACACACACACAGACACACTCACACATAAACGCACACACTCACACATATACACTCACACAAACACACACTCTCACACATATACAGTCACACACACTCACACAAACACACACACTCACACACTCTCTCACACATATACACTCACACATAAACACACTCACACATAAACACACCCTCACACATACACTCACACAAACACACTCACACATACACACTCACACATAAACACACTCTCACACATATGATGTTGCTAATAATGAAGGTTTCCGTCACGTTTCCTGGGCGTTTGTCATGTGTACAGATAAATATGAAGATGTGTGTATTTATGTGTTATACTGTGAAACACTAATGATTCTGAGGTTTAGCGATCTGAATGTGAATCAGTCATCAGCTTTATCACAAATAAAGAAAGAATCTAACAGTCTTCCTAGCCTTGTTCGGAAGCACACACTCTGTCAGTTTAAATCCAGACTAAAAACACATCTCTTTAACCTGGCATACACAACACATTATCAATTTATATTATTCAAATCAGTTAAATGACTGTTACTCTGCATAAATTAGGTCAACCAGAACCGGGAACACTTCCTATAACACCTGATGTACTCGTTACACCGTAAGAAGAAAGGCATCTACGCTAATATTAGTCTGTCTGTCTCCTCCTCATCTCGAGGTTACCGTAGTCAGCCGGATCCAGTCCACATCCAGATCAGACGGTGGACATCTAGACCTAGACACGACCAAAACACAGCCCTGAATGTCAGCATCTACTAGACAATCCCTGTGAGGCCTCGTCGGCACGACAGTCACCGGCACAGATCCTCAGCAGTGACCGTGTGAACCGGACCGGTCCTCCACACAGACCCTATGACCAGCGTCACAGCTTGCAGAACCGCTTTATAGATGAAATGAACTAATGGTTACACTTTATTTTAAGATGCCATTGTTACAGTGTAATTATATATTCAAGTAATATTAATAAACAACAAGTACTTACTATAGGGTTAGGGTAGGATTAGGGTTTGTTGCATGTAATTATGCATAATTTACTGTTATTACTATGGTACATGTAACACTTGTAACAAGGACACTGTAAAATAAAGTGTTAGCAAACTATGATCTTTACAACGAAACTGAACAGCAGCCGAAATGCATCACTGTAAAGCTGCTTTGAAACAATCTGTATTGTATAAAGCACTGTATAAATAAAGGTGACTTGAGATGACTTCTATAAAAACATCTGCTAAATGTATAAATGAAAACACCACCAAAAAAAAAAAGAAGTGATTGGTGGTTTTATGCATCTTCCTGTCCAAGCGGCCGGTTCCTGTCTGGAATAAGCTGTAATGTGGATAGATATGCCATGTCAGCATCTAAGGCTATTTTCATGGCAAAAATGAAATTACACAAATACAAATATCATATAAATACAATAAAACCAAGCAAACAAACAACAAATCATATTATAATTTTTTTTTTTTTATTAACATCTGATAAAAAAAAAAAATCCAAAAAAAAATCCAAAACCTTTTCAGGCATAATCTTACTAAATAAGTCCTTAAGTGAAATAACTTCATAAAACAGCATTATACTTGTATTAAACCCAGGACAGTCCAATAAAATATGCTGCAATGTGGACCAGACTCTCTGGCGTCAATCAAACATGTGAAACTCACCAGTCCCGCCTGCCCGAACAGCAGCTGTACTGCGGTCTTACAGGCTCCTCTCCAGCTGGAGGGACACACCTGGTTCAGGACCTCAGTGACGGGGGAGTCGTCCCGCACCGCCACGCCGTTCTGATCCAACGCATCTTTGATCAGCTGCAGCACGGCATGCTGGGAAGAGATTACATTTGAATAAATTAGATGATTCTCTTCACTGTAATGTTTTATTTGTAAAATGACTATACAATGTAAATAATAGACACTACTGTTTGAAAGTTTGGGGTCTGTTATGCTCACCAAGGCTGCATTTATTTGATTTAAAAAAATACAGTAAAAAACAGTGAAATATTATTGCAATTAAATATATCTGTTTTCTTTGTGAATATATGGTAAAAATGTAATTTATTGCATCATTACACCAGTCTTCAGTGTCACATGATCCTTCAGAAATCATTCTAATATGATGATTTGCTGCTCCAGAAACATTTATTATTATTATCAGTGTTGAAAACATTTGAGATGCTTCATATATTTTCTTTATTTGTGGAAAGTTTATTTTTCAAGATTATTTGATTAATAGAAAGTTGAAAAGAACAGCATTTATTTAAAATAGAAATCTTTTATATCATTATAGATCTCTTTACTGTTACTTTTGGTCAATTTAAGGCAGCCTAGCTGAATAAAAGTATTAATTTCTTTAAGAAAAAAAAAAAAAAAACTTTACTGATCTTGAATAGTTTAACAAAAGCACTTAAATGGTCTTTAAAAAGCCTAATTTTTTAAATGAAAAATATTTATTTTTGTTTTGGATGTGAAATACTAGGTTTTGTGAGATTCACATACCAGTGTCTCAACAGTCTGAGACATGCATGTCCCACATAGTTTTATCCTTTTGAATTTGTGTACTTGCTATCATAGATTACATTTCCAGCTGGATCTTATCTCTAGTCATAATTCATAATATTGTGTTCTGAGAGAGAACAGAATACCGTTTTGAGCTTGAGGTTATCTGATGCACTTTCGTTGAAGGAAACTCCTCGGAGGAGATGAGAGCCGATCTGGACAGGAATTGTGGGTAATTCACACTGGATTGCCTGAGACGTGGTGTGAAACCGTCCGGCCTGCTGGGCTTCAGCGTCACTGCAGCAGCCCTGCACATACACACACACACACACGGCAATAATCAAACACCGTTCATATGCACACAAAATTAAACCAAATAAACAACAACACGCAAACGCATGTGCCTGTGAAGACACAACAAAGTCATGTTTACAAGTAACAGCTCGAGAGCTTCTGAGGAAGGATTCCCCCATTCAAGTAGATGGGATTTGTGCAGCACAATATGTGCAGCATATTTAAATCTGTGGACATTCACGTGTCTCTATGTGTGCGACTGCTGAACACATGAACATCCTGAGAGAAGCTCTAATCTGCACTAAGCTGTAATTCCACACACGGCAAACATACCTGCAAAGCTGCTTCCACTGATTTGGGATTAAGGTGAAATCCGGCCTTCAGCGCGTATTCACTGTGACCCAAAGAGTCTAACGCCACTTTATACGCCTGCAACACACATGCACACAATGTCAGTGGGTCAGTCTGGGGCTCACAAAAAGCCTCATTATTAACAGAATACAAAATTATTACCTTTAAATTTTAATAGTACTATAAACTTCTGGACCTATAATACTAAAGATCTCCGTTTCTACATTCAATCCTGTTACAGGTCACTTTTTATTTTAAGTTTTGCACCATCATGATTTCACTTACAAAGTGATCATTACATTCTTAAAGTAAAAATATTTAATGTGCTCAATTAATACGAGCTCTGATATAACTATTGTTTAAAATAGTTTTAAAGTAATTTTAGCATTACGTAGCTCAAACAGTAAAGCATTGCACTAGTAACGCCGAGGTCATGGCTTCAATTCCCCGGGAATGAATGAACTGATAAAATGTATACCGTATAACTTAAATGCGATCTCGCTTTGCATTCTGCCAAAAGCATAAATGTAAATACTAGATAATAGCATTTATTAAATAATCATCACAATTAAACTGTGATAACATGGTATAACCCACCAGTCATCACAAAAAGAAAACTTACAATGACAAACAGATTCACTTTCATTAATTATGATTTTACAGCACTAACAGTAAACTATCATTAGCATGGTAAACGTGTGTGTGTGTGTGT